>NW_010134121.1:0-10784 GCF_000699245.1 Pterocles gutturalis | reverse complement strand
CCCTAGCAGTCACTTACAGGAGCCACCACTGCAGCCCCTCCCTTGCTGCCAGAGCAGACTTGGAGCCAGGGGAACTCTTAGCAGCTACTTACAGGTGGTGCCACTGCAGCCCCTCCCTTGCTGCCAGCAGAGCTGGAGTCCAGGGAAACCTTTAGCAGCTACTTACAGGAGCCATTGCTGTGGCCACTCCCTGCTACCAGACAAACCCACCACACAAAACCACAACAGAAGGCAAGCCTTGCAGTCATAGGTTTTAAGGTTTATGTAATGTAGGTGAAAAAAATAAATTCCTTTCTGCAAAATGTTATAGGTAAGTTGTCCTTCATACAAAAATGAAGAACTAGTTCATCATTCTCAATGGTCATGGCTCTCACAAAATGGAAGGAAACAATATCTATTTGAAAAGAAAACTTCTGCATACGTGTTTCACACACAAAATAGAACTGTGACAGTGAAAATGAAGACCTGGGTTAATATTTCTGTACCATGAGAACATAAGTAAAAGCTAGATTTTAACTGTACTTTTTGGTTATTTTTCCCTGGAGTAAGCTGACATTAAAGTTCTTTGATGTGGAAATGGCTTTCTCCAATTGTCTAAACCAGCTCTTATTTCACCTTTACATACATTCTAAAGTAAAAGGATATTCTAATAGTGATGGTTTACATTAAACATAAATTAAAAGTAGTAATTGATTTGACTGTATAAATCACTGACAGCAAGTAATATAACATTGTTAGGACTTGTTAAAATAGTATGCTTAAAACTCTCCCAGCTGAAACCAAAGCTCACAAAGCAAATAACGAAACTTGAAGGCCAGATGTGGTTCCTCTGCAGCACCTTTTTGTGGCTGCAGGAGTAAAATTTCCTTCCTTTTATTTTCTTTCAGGGACAAACAAGAAGTGACATGGAAAAGACGGGACTTGCACAGTTCTTCGTCTGTTTGTTTTGGAAGGATACCCTGCACAAAGCTGCATGAACTCAACGTGCTGCAACCTGCGTGGGTGCCTACAACCTATAACCCATTTTTAATTGAGGGAAGAGGGTTTTTTGCACCTCTAGAGAGATCCTGAAGTGTTGGGTGAAATAAAGCTGTTCAACAGCCTGTGAGTCTCAGTGCTCAGGCTCCAATACAGGTGTAACTTCAGCATCCTGGTAGCTTCCGTTTAGTGGGTTAGGTGATGCTGGGTTGACGGTTGGACTTGATGATCCTTGAAGTCTCTTCCAACCTTAACGATTCTATGATTCCTCAGGGGTATGTCTTAGGACAAAGGTTCAAACAAGGGGAAACCACCCAAGCAGCACAGTGTAACTTGAAATGGCCATTGCTAGATGTTGAAAATAAGAACGAATAAATGTGGTTTGTTGGGGTGTCCAAGGGAGGAGAATGGAGAGTATAACTTTATCCCTGTGGCTATAAGCCGTCCTAAGGAAAAAGACATTTCTAGGGACAAAGAATATCCTGTTGTATGAGGGTTTTGTTGTGTTTGGAGAAAGAGATCTTTTCATTAAATCTTGCAGTTGTCTCCTGGTCCTCTCGTGAGTCCATGTGACAGAGTAAATCTCCTTCAGGCACAAACTGTCAGGAATTAACTAGGAACTGAGGAGCTGGCACTACTAACATCCATCCCAAATCCCACCAGGTAAGGGAGAGCTGGTGGTGAAAGGAAAATCTCCCTGTGATCGGGTGAAGGTGGAAAGAAGTGGTCAGTGCCCCTGTTTTAATTTTTTGGAGAGTGAATTATGCAAGAAAAATAGAGGTGGTAGGAAAAGTAGTATTGATCTTAGGATACAGGGGCATGGGTAAGAGAAATGATAGCTAGCATAAAATAAGAGGCAAGTCTAGGCATGAGAGATGGGGAGAATGAGGCTTGGAGGTTTTTTGTATCAATTTTTATATATAAATATAATTTAAAAAAATCAAAATACTTTGGAGGAACCTGAAGGCTTTTCTGATGGGAGACCAGGGAAGAAAATTTGGTTTTTTCCAAGCAGCACATTGGCACTTGTAAGCCAGACTTAACCACTAAACTGAGTTTTTTGCCTCTTCTGAGCTTTAGCTGCCTGGGAAGGCAAGAGCAAATAGTTTGGGATGCTATTTTCTTCCATGTGGCTTTTTCTTTTTCTCCACTTGTGTTTTTCTTCAACAGCCATTTCATAACTCCTGTGGCAGCCTGGTGAGTGCAGGCATGTGGAATGTTTCCCAACTCACTCTGAAAATGGTTGTCGTGTTTCCATGACTCATTGTACCTTGCAATATGGCATAATTTTCTTCTGAAAAGTGTTTCTGCAGCACGTTGCATTACAGCATGCTTTATTACGTTGAGGTATTGCAGAAAAGCTCTTGGAACATTCTGATACCATAAGGCATCAGAGACAAAAGGTTTTAAAACAGGTACAGAGCTGTTACTGGCAACTCAGAACCTAATTCACAACTGTGCTGGGCTTTGGTGTCCTGGCTTGGGCTTTGCCAGTCCCTGGTTTATTAATTTATTAAGAAATGGAAGTGAAAAAATTGCCTTGGTCAAATTGTGGAGGGGGAAATGAAGAAAAGGAAAAGACAGCGGGATGTAGCTTTTAATCTCACAGTGTGTTATGTCAGGAGAGGTGAGTGTGTCCCAGGTGTTTCTATGCAGAAGGGAGAAAACTATTTATGGGTATGTAGTAGATTGTGCCCATTGAATTAGCACTGAGCCTAATCTAAACAACAGTCCATTAATTAGCCAGTGGGATATGGAAGCAGGTAAGAAATTCTATGGAGAATGGGGAAATAGAGTTTTTGTTGCGGAGTTAGCTGTTGTGCTGGTGGCTTGCATTTTTGTAGGAACCCAAGATCATAGAATGGTTTGGGTTGGAAGGGACCTTAGATCCCTCTTTTAGTTTTGTTTTTCCCCTCTGGGGCTACCTGGAAAGTTGCTGCTAGTGCGCAAATAACAAACCAGCAGGTGAAACTGCACGTCTAACTTTAGCTGGTGAAATTCTTGCAGGGTTCATGCCTTGTGTGGGACAGCTGGGATGCTCTTCATTGCACAAAGTGCCTCTTGCCCCCTTTCACTCTTCTGTAGCTGACTTTTGTTGTGGCAGGAAAAAAAGTCAAGGGTAATTTGGTCTGCTCTTGCTCAGGCAGAGGTGCCACCGGAGTAAATCAGCACTGCATGGTCTGTCCCTTGGGGATGAAAGAGGGAGGGGAAGGGCATGAGAAGAACTGAGAAACAAAGCAAAAATTTCCTGTGGCCCAAGAATATGAGGAATAACAAGTGGGTGCTGGGTAATACTAGGAAAGGAAAGCACAGAGCTGCAAATGGGTGATCAGCTCCTCAAGCTCTGTAGGTTCAGGAAAAACTACTAGCCTACACAAATAGGAGAGATGCCAATTTCTCTGTCCAAACAGAGTGTTTCATAAGAACTATGCTGACCCCATTGCCCCACTAAATACAGACATATCTGTGATGGACAATTAGATCCTTACCTCTGGTCCAGCAGCTTTAAAGCATTGAGAACCAAAATTAGTGTTGGCCAAGAAATATATATTTTTTAAAATATTTCTCTAAGTCTAGTTCTTTTTTTTTTTTCTTCTATCTTTTCTGTCACTCAATGGTTTGTCAGGGAGTCTGTTTTCTGGTGGGTTGGTTTTGACCATGGGTAGTCTTAAGCTTGGTCCTCCTGGCAGAGGCTGGCGTAGAGTTGAGTTGCTCATTGGGTACAAGACCTTGCTGGAGCCCAGGTCAGAATTGGGAAGGCTTATTTCTCCTTCAGGAGGTTAAAAATGTAGTTCAGGTCCAGGTCATGAGGCTTGGACCCTCTGCCTGCTCTAAATGTGAGCTTCCCTGAAGGCAGCAGAGTCGCCGTGCTGGTGTTGAGCGGGGCTGCCGAGCTGTCCTCGAGCTCCAGTGGGCAGCTGGGCTGGTCCTCCACCTTAGGCCAAATCTGAACAAAACAGGGTCTGTGATGCAAGGTACTGGTGTTTATTTTTGGATGTGTGATGACTAACCACTAACAGAGTAAATATTTAATAGAATAGAAAAAGAGAATAATCCAAGTAGTTTAAGCAGGCCTGTGTCACTTCAACATAGGGGTATTTTCTGTCCTTTGAAGCATTTATTATATTTTTTAAATTATTTTTTTAAATTAACCTGGGACCTTGTTAGCTTCAGGGTGTTGTAGTTTGCTGTTTAAAATGAGCTCGAGCAGCTGATAGCCTGCCAACACCCTCACTGGAGCTGCCCTGCATAATGATGTATGGGAATAACATTCATTTGGAAGTGGTGTTTTTAAACAAACCCTTTTCAGCTGCAGCCAAGCTTAAACCTTCCAATGTTTCCATGTCTAGAGAAATGGTGTTTCTTTTAAATAAATAAAAACTGACAACATGGCTCCAGAGTCTATTCCTACCATTTTGTCTAAGCTGTGACCAAGAAACGGGCATTGAGGCTGGCTCCGCTTCAAATTGACTGTCAATGGAAAACAACGGTGTGCAACAACGAGCTGCAGTTGGCAAGTGGGACAAAGCTGTGGGGATTTAAGAAGTGTTTTGGGGGTTGTGGAGTTTTTGATATGTTCTGATTTATTTTGATACAGAATTCTGAGGTTGGTGAATTAAGTAAGGTCTCTATATAGGTCTGAATCCATCCCCCTCAAATATATTTATTAATCAAAAGCTGGACTTCTCCCCATCAGGAGGTGCTTTTTCAGCTCTGTTTTTCCATATAACATCTCTGGCCCTGGTAACTATTTATCTCCTGGATATAAGTGCTGGATGTTCCTATGGGTTAGAGGATCTGGCTGGAGTAAGAGGGTGAAGCGATGCAGGGTGAAAGCAGAGAGAAGCCCTGGTGTAGGCAATGTTGGAGACCTCTTCTCACTTCTGCAGTGGTTCTGGGTGATGCAGGCTCTTCTCTGCACCAGAGCACTTGCCATCCCTTCAGGTTCCTGCAGTGGAGGGAGTGGGACAGGAGCTCAGATAGTCCTTGCTAAAAAATTAAAATATTAAAAATTACATCCCCCCTACAAGCTTTCCTGGCCACTCTTGTGAGCAGAGCCACCCTCCTGGACTCAAGAAATGGCCTTCTCCAAAGTATTGACATTTCTTTGAGAAAGTTTCAGCTTTGGTAAACTGTCTTTTTTATTCTTTCTTTTTTTTTTTTTTTTTTTTTTTTTTTTTTTTTTTTTTTTTTTTCCCTTCCCACCCAATGGAAAAGTGGCTTATCAAGCAGCTCCAGACTAGTTTTCTACTGGAGCTGTCATAAGAGAGATGTCCACCCTTCCTGGCAAACCTTGACAGAAACATAAGAAACATATATGTCATGTACTATGCTTTTTCTCCTCTTTAAAAGCAGCTGAACTTGTCATAAACCATTTAACAGCTGGAAATCACTGAAGTCTTTCTAGTGCTCAGAAACAAATTACAATTTTAAGATAATACATAGCCCTGGGCATTGGTTGGAAATAGCGCATTCCGGATATTTTACTGACTAATTTGTGTGTCTGGGGAAAAAATGTGTAGACACCATGCAACTGAGCAATATATGTGTAAATTCTGAATTGTAAACAAATGTTCTCCCTAGAACCATAAAAGTTTGGCAGTTTACCAAAAAAAAAAAGAGGTTTAAATGGGAATTCATTCAGCTGCTTTAGGAAGCAATCAAAATATCTCTGTTTTGAGATGGGATAAGACACTACCATCCTACCCTGAAATGGGCAGACCTCTCTTCGTGTTGGAGTCCAACAGGGTTTTGGATTTGAGAAGCAATAGCTTCCAAAGGGACCTTTGGAGGTGACAGGAGCCAACCATTGCTTTGAGCAAACTCAAGGTTTTGTCCCATTCATGGTCTGCATGAGTCAGTGCTGTTGTGAAAAAGTCACAAACAGATCAAAGCAGCATGTTTGTAGGCTGTTTGGTTTCGTCTCTAGCCTTGACAGAGATTTCCTGCTGCCAAAGCATTGGGTGTCTGAACAGGGGTGGATGTTTCCTGGGAAGGATGATCAATATCAGGCTACATGCTCAAGCAACTCTTTAAACAGATCGTGGGTGGAAATGTAAAATGTGTGTGGTGATGCTATGTTCAACAGCACATTTTTTTAATCTGAAAATATCAACAGTAGTCAATACATAGTCGTGCAGATTAGTATTAACTTGAAGTTTAGGAGTATATATTTGTAAGAGATATTTCAGAGAAGAAACTTTATTCTGTGAAACTAAAGAAAAACAAAAAGGGCTGGGAGAATAAGAATTTCCCTTTCTAGAAAAAGAGGAGAGGTAGACTAAGACTTCAGATCCCCAAGTAACAAAATGTCCTGTCCCTGGTAGATGGGGAAAATAGACTTCAGTTGTCTTATCTCAGTCTCTTTGCTGTAGAGTGCACATTTAATTTCTCCTGCAGGTGTTTAAGTGCTGGGGTGGGCTGCTGAAACCAGTTTTGCTCAGTTGCTGCCATGTGCCCTGCACACCTCCTGCCATCAGACAATGGTCCAGGGATTGAGGCCGTGAGTGAGACCATGGAGCTCAACCTCTGAGACCCTGCAAGAAGAAGGGCACCTGGACCACCTCTGTGAATGTCTGGGCTCTACCAAAGCTCTTCATGAATGGATGGAGTGAAACCTTGGCCTTCCACAAGGGTGGGAAGCCCTGGAGATCACTTCTGGAGGTGCTTTCTGGTCCTACCCTTTGATTTCCAGTGGAGTTACCAAAAAGCAGGTTGATCTAAATAGACCTGGACTAGCCCATAAATATTTAGACCTTTTCTGGATCAGCAACCAGAAAAGTTTGCTCTAACTCTGAATAATATCCAGCACATCTCCACTTCAAAGAAGTTGCCAAACAGGGTCTTGAGCACTCATGTGCTATGGCCCCTTGCAGCAATAAGCAGAATAAATTTGAAGTATGGTTGGGGCCAACTCTTACTTATTTCATCCCAAAGTGCTCTGGGATTTGCTGCTGCTCCAGTTGACGCATGTAGGTTTTTATGGGGTGTTAGCACAGAGCCAAGGCAGCCAGCAGCGTGCTAGCCACTCTTCTGCTTTACTCATCATCAAAAGAATTCAGCTTGCTGCCACTTGCAAAACCTTGCCCTCGAGGACAAAGCTGGGTGAAAATCTTTGCTTTCTGGTTTGGCCAACAAACAAAATATGTGTACTTTTGGTCAACTGAAATAATTGTGTATGTGTATGTGTTTTGTTTTTTGTTTTCCCCCCTCCCCTTGTGGAATGAAGAAACCTGAAATTCTTTTTGGGTTGACTCAACTGTTGGGACTGCATCAAGATGAAACATTGCATTTTTTTTTTAAGAAATCTATTTATGAAAAAGAGTTAAATTTTAGTCATTACTGGAGTATTATATTTTTCTTTTCTCCCTTTTTTTCTTCCTTGTCAAGAGCATCTTCATAGCATGTTGTGGTGGGCTAATTTAATTTTTTTTTTAATGGAGTGTTTCTGTACATACAATCATAGAATGGTTTGGGTTGGAAAGGATATTAAAGATCGAGTTCCAACCCCCCTGCCATGGGCAGGGACACCTTCCACTAACCCAGGTTGGTCCAAGCCTCATCCAGCCTGGCCTTGAACATCTCCAGGGATGGGGCATCCAGAGCTTCAACCTGGAAAACCTACTGCTTTGTTTTTTGGTGGTTTGTTTGGGGGTTTTTTGTCTGTTTTTTGTTGTGTTGGTTGTTTTGTTTCCTTTTTTTTTTTTTTTTTTTTTTCAGAGAGCTGGGGAACTTCATTTCTGTCATGTTCTCAGAATCAATAGGGTTTGATTATTGTTGGGTTTTTATCTTAACATCACTGTCACCTCTCACATGTGAGAAATGTCTCAAAAGTCACTGTAAGAAGGTAAATATCTTCTCTTTGTGCTCCTTGCAATGGACAGATGCCATGACCTGAATTTCTGCTCTGTAATTAAATTCACCTGCATTTTCCTATGGGAGAGCCTCTTACTGGTATGAATTATGTTGTCTAGGTGTTATCACTGGTGGTAACAGGCAAGGGTGAGCAGCACATGTTCTATCTGCAGAAGAACTGCAGACTTTTTATCTGTTATTTGCTATTAACCTTTTTGCAGACCGTAATGCACCATCCATGTAACTACCTCACAATGACTGGAACCTTCTAGAGAAAGATGCTGGTGCAAAAATCCTACCGGGATATTAAAAATCAATGCTATTATGAAACTATATTTAACACAGTTGTGGAAAGAAACTTAAAATTTTTTTTTCATCTAGTAATTGTAAAAATCCCTGGGAAGTAGAGGATCTTTTTCATAACATACATGACAAATTTTGGAGGCTTTGTCAGTGTAAATGGAAGTATAGTGTGTACATTTATTGTAACTTTAGATCACTCTAAGGTGTCTATAAAAGTTTTATTTTTTTAAGAAGTGCTGATTTCTTAAGAATTCAGGTCCCTGGGATGTGGCTTCTTGCAAGTCCTCAGAAACTGTTGGTTATGCAGGGTGCAGCATCGCCACAGGTTAGATCTCTATTTTCCATCAGATTTATTTTCCTTTGAGCTTTGCAGAGCCAGCCTCCTTTGCAAAGGGAACGTATTTCCATTTGAGTCTGGTTCTCCATGCCTCTCTCTCTCTCTCTCTCCAAACCCTTTTCCCTTTTTATTACCTTTTCTGGAATCAACAAGTAATTATACTGCAGAAATAGCACGAGTTTTTTTTAAATATGTAAGCTGGCTCATTCAGTTTATATCAGATGAAACTTCTATGCCACTGAATATGAAGTGTCTTTATAAGAGCACAGAAAATAAATGTGTTTATCCTGAAATTGCAGAAGGTCCCCTACATTTTTAAAAGTGGTCTTGCAGGAATGTCCTAAATAAGAAAACAGGAAAAATATTCAAGGTATTCAGTAACTCTACCTTTTATTTATCAGTATTGAAACTCTGTTTCAATTCTAATCCCTGACTGAGGACTTGGGCTATGCTGCATTTACCACTGGGTTGGTTCCTCTTGGGTCTTATGGAGATGCAACCAGACTTTAATCAAGGGTGGGGATAGTGATTCTATTAATTATGGAAATAGGAGATGCACGCAGCAAAGCATCACCAGTTTCCAGGCTATAACAGGCTGTGCCCAGCAGCTCACTCTTTTCTGAAGTGACCCACTTTTAGCTGCCTATGAACTTCCCAGACTTGGGCTGGATGTTTTCCACTTTGCCTTAGACAGAGTTATTCTCTGGAAGGATTTCATTTGAGAGGGGTTGGAAAAAAAAAATAAAACTAGAGAGAAGAGGCAATCTTGTCCACTGTCAGCCATGCTTGAATCCAGGAGATGTGCAGCACCTCTTGATGTGGGAACAAGCTAGACATAGAGGTGGTGGCTGATTTTTTTTTTTTTTTTTAAAGCTTAGAGGTTGCACCACCAAATATCCCAGGATGCTGCGATGTGACCAACTTTTTGTTGTCTGATGTATTCAGCACTTTGTGTAACTCATTCTCGCCCCTTAGGATCCCCTCTCAAGTTTTCTAAGTTTTGCTGAGGCAGAGAGATGTGACGTGCTCCATGTCCTACTGCAGGGTGGAGATGAACAAGGTGGGTTTAAGATGCTGCTGGAGATAGTGGGAGAATGTGAACCTGTCTGGAAAGAGGGAAGCTTTGCGATGGTTCTTGTTTGCAGGGAAACCAAGAAAGCTTCAGAGCAAGGTACCAGGGCTTTGAGGTTTTCTTGAGTTAGAGATGGTTTGGGCATGTCTTCTGACTAAGTACACTGAGCTTTTCAACATCTCTCCTCATTGCGTAAACATGGAAGCAGCTGTACAAATTTGCCAAATTAAAGGACTAGGTGAGAATAGTTCAGCCTGTTTTCTCCACCAAAAGCTGCAATTCCCCTCTTGGAGTGAATCTGAGAGGAACAGGCCCCCAGTAGCTTGCAGAGGCAGAGCAAATGCAAACTTGGATCAAAGCAATGTCTGACTTCAGCTGATGCTGACACATTTGCAGGAAGCTAAAGCCAAAGCACGTGTACAGGACAGTGCATCCCCATAAAGAACCAAAGTCTATTTATTTGGCCTAGAGTAGAAAAATTTAGTAGCCTGCCATGAAGAGAATAAGTGGCAATAGTTGTTCCTCTTGAGACTTTCTCTAGAGCAGGACAGGACACACCCGGATGGTGAACAGGACCCTTGGGGTGTGGACATGGGATGCTGATGGGTGCATTCTTCTCAAATCAGAACTTCCAGTAAAGAGTTTAGTGTGGGAGTGCGTGAGTTGAGTGCAATGTATGCATTATACTGTGCAAGCCAGCTGTAGTACAAAATTCTGCAAAGATCATGGGGTTTTTTGGAGATGCAGCATTGCTGAGAGTAAGTTGGACACTGAATGTCATTAAAATGTGAGTGCAGTTGTGCCAAGACTGTTTGCATTAACCATTTGGCATTATGCAAATACGCTTTGATTTTTAACTAAAATTAGGGCATTTTAGACACTGGGGGAATGTTAGCTGCATGTAAACGACTACTGAAAATCATGAGGCTGTACTAGACCTCCAAGATGCAGAACTTCAAGTGATTTAGATCTGGAAATTCTTCTGCAGGAAGATATTACAAGCATAAACCCCAAAATTCTGACTAGGCTAAGGACTTCTCAGACTTCTTTCATGCAGGTACCACTTACAGTAGCACATCTCTTCCTTGTGTGACTGCACTGTCAGTAGAATGAACGTCATGGGGATTATGCATGTGGGTGACAAGTCGCTTCTGCCAAACACTTGCTTTTATGGATCATGAGAAAATGAGCCATAAAGTTTCCTAGCTTCTTTAAGTGTGGTGGGTTAGCCCTTGGCTC
>NW_010134120.1:357-574 GCF_000699245.1 Pterocles gutturalis | reverse complement strand
TTTTTTTTTTTTAAGAAATTAAAGGTAGATGCTGCTTGGAAGCTTTACACAGCGTATATCTAATAAATAAATTAACACGTGCCCCTTCCTATAACTTGAGCTGCTAGTTTGGGCTGGGTGGGGGAATAAATATCCCAAGGATCACTTTGCTTGTTGCACCTGACTCCAGGCCCCTCTCTTGCTGCTGCTGTACAGTTCCGCCAGGTCTAGTCTAGTG
>NW_010134120.1:0-228 GCF_000699245.1 Pterocles gutturalis | reverse complement strand
TGAATATGCCCCATCAGTGCCTTTGAAAAATGGAAAGGCTGGGATTTTCAAAGGAGCCTCACCCCAGTGGGGTTTGAGCATCTGAATTCCTTAGTCTCCTTGGCAAAGCCTGGCCCACGTTCCTGTATTAAAGAACAAGGGTCAGGGTGTTGACATTCGTCCCATTGAATCCTAGACCTGCGGAGGTCTTTCTCCACAGAGGAACATTATGTCCAATTTGGCTTTTTT
>NW_010134119.1:0-1634 GCF_000699245.1 Pterocles gutturalis | reverse complement strand
TGGGTCCCTGGGGTGGCAGCGACCCCCGCTTGGAGCCCCCCTGGATCGTTTCAGGTCTTCCCTTGTCCCCTCCAGTCTCTCCCAGTCCGTCCCAGTCATCCCAATCCCCTGCAGTGTCTCTTGGGGACAGAAATTGTCCCCATCCCTGGCGCCAAGATTGTCCCCAAATACGCCGGGGGGGGATAAATGAGTCGTGGGCATCCTCTGGCCACCACCCACGGGGTGACCGCGGGGTCCCCAACGTCCGAGTCTATTTTTGGGGGATCCCCAACATCCAGGGGCGTCACCCCCGTGTCCAACGGTTCCAACGGTGTCACCCCAACACCCAGCAGCGTCACCCCAATGTCCAGCAGCGTCACCCCAATGTCCAACAGCATCACCCCAACATCCAGCAGCATCACCCCCATGTCCAGCAGCGTCACCCCGACATCCAGTGGTGTCACCTCAACATCCAGCAGCATCACCTCGATGTCCAATAGTGTCACCCCAACATCCAGCAGCGTCACCCCAACATCCAGCAGCATCACCCCAATGTCCAGCAGCGTCACCCCAACATCCAGCAGCGTCACCCCCATGTCCAACAGTGTCACCCCAACATCCAACGGTGTTACCCCAACATCCAGTGGTGTCACCTCAACATCCAGCAGCATCACCCCAATGTCCATCAGCGTCACCCCAACACCCAACGGTGTCACCCCAACATCCAGCAGCGTCACCCCCATGTCCAACAGTGTCACCCCAATGTCCAGCAGCGTCACCCCAACATCCAGCAGCGTCACCCCCATGTCCAACAGTGTCACCCCAATGTCCAGCAGCGTCACCCCAACATCCAACGTTGTCACCCCAACATCCAGCAGCGTCACATTGACGTCCAGCAGCGTCACCTCGACGTCCAACAGTGTCACTCCCACATCCAGCAGCGTCACCCCGACATCCAGTGGTGTCACCCCAACATCCAGTGGTGTCACCTCAACAGCCAGCAGCGTCACCTCGACGTCCAACGGTGTCACCCCAACACCCAGCAGCGTCACCCCAATGTCCAGCAGCGTCACCCCCATGTCCAGCGGTATCCCCCCAACACCCAACGGTGTCACCCCAACATCCAAAGGTGTCACCCCAACATCCAATGGTGTCACCCCAACATTGGCATCACCGTCACTCGGGGTGGGGACACTGGACACTGCGGGACACGGGGACGACGGCAGCTTTCTGGAGGCGGTCGAGGCCGCGCAGGAGCCCCATCTTGTGCCGGATGGAGTGGTCGAGGTTGACGGTGACACCGAGGAAGGCGCGGGCGTCATGCGCGGTGAAGGGGAAGTGGGCAGCGAGGAAGGTCTGGAAGAGCTCGGGGTCCTCGTCCAGGCTGAGGACGTTGTGCAGCGGCTTCCGCAGGGCGCTCAGCTCCCCCACGTTCTCCTGGAAGATGCTCCACAAGGTTCTCGTCCCCAAATCTGCCGCCGGTTGGCTTTGCCAAGAGTCTTCCAAGCATTGGAGAACCCAACTCAAGCGGCACGGCCACTGGTCGGCCAACACCACCCAGGCGGCGGCGGCGCGGGGCGCGGGGATGCCGGATGCGCCGGTGCGGTGCAGGAGGAGGCGCAGGGTGATGGGGATGGTGTTGACAATGCGGCGGA
>NW_010134118.1:26217-28781 GCF_000699245.1 Pterocles gutturalis | reverse complement strand
GGGTCCTGGTGGATGAGAAGCTGGACATGGGCCAGCATTGGGCACTTGCAGCCCACAAAGCCAACTATGTCTGGGGCTGCATTAAAAAAGGGGGGGCCAGCAGGGAGAGGGTCTACTCTGCTCTTGTGAGACCCCACCTGGAGTACTGTGTCCAGGCCTGGGGTCCCCAGCACAAGAAAGACATGGAGCTCCTGGAACAAGTCCAGAGGAGGGTCACAAAGATGATCAGAGGGCTGGAGCACCTCTCCTATGAAAAAAGGTTGAGGGAACTGGGCTTGCTCAGCTTGGAGAAGACAAGGCTCCAGGGAGACCTCATTGCGGCCTTCCAGTACTTGAAGGGAGCCTATAAACAGGAGGGGGGGCAACTATTTACAGGGGTTGATAGTGACAGGATGAGGTGGAATGGTTTTAAACTAAGAGAGGGGAGATTTAGGTTGGATATTAGGTGGAAATTTTTCACGCAGAGGGTGGTGAGGCACTGGAACAGGTTGCCCAGAGAAGCTGTGGATGCCCCATCCCTGGAGGCGTTCAAGGCCAGGCTGGATGGGGCCCTGGGCAGGCTGCTGTAGTGGTTGGCAACCCTGCCCACAGCACGGGGGTTGAAACTAGATGATCTTTAAAGTCCTTTTCAACCCAGGCCATTCTATGAATCACTGAAATAAGCATTAAACATAATACACAGTAAGCTACACCAGAAAACTAAATTCTTATTTTGTCTGCTACAATTTTTTATTAGTATGATAGCCAAACCCCCTAATACTAAAAAGCAGTAACTGTCACAGACTTTGGCAGAGTTTTTCTTGAAAACACTATCTTCTTCACACTAAAAATTTAACTACATGATCCTCTAGGGCTACTGTTTTTCAAACAGGATTCTCAACAGCTTTTCATAGGAATATAAACATGTACATTAATATACACAGTTTGAAAAGTATCAGAGTGAACCTAAATTATTAATTCAAGAGTAAATAAACGAAATAACTAACCTGACAGGTAAAGCTTTAGTGGTTTGCTCTGGTAATTCTGGTGGGTTCACAAACATAAGTTTGAGAAGCAGCTCTAAATACCCAATATGTCTTGCCAATCTTGTACTTAATACCCAGGCCCAGTTCCATCTCTCACCTTCTCTTCGGCCACCAAAGTAAATTACAGCTAAAACATTAAAAATTAAAAAACATGTTATGGCTATATTTTAGTCAACATTCACAACTGAAAGAACCATGAAGTTTGAACAGACAAGGCATGGAGTTGGGTAAAAAGAACTGAATAGATTTTTATCAGTTACGGCTAAAAATGAGAATGGTATGAGTAACATAATGAAGTTCATATACAAGGTTCTTTGTTTTCAATAATGCCCTCTCATAAATTACATGCAAAACACAAGCAAAAGGTTTGAACAGGTCTTGTTGTCTACAAAAACATTTCACATTTTTTCTGAATCACAAATTATGGCTACAAAACAATACTGAATTACAAAAATAGATAAAAAAGTTCACAAACTTCACATAAAATAAGACTTACTAAAGAAAATGTAGAGAACTGCTAATAAGCTGAGTGACACCGCTATTCCAAGCTTTGCATCCACTGTGAAAGCAAGCAATAAACCTAAACCTCCGCACAGCAGAAGCGTGAGGAATACAATAATCCAGGAGAACTGAAACAGAGGTTCAATCTGCTGCCCTGCGAAAGTCTTCATTTCATCTAAAAAAAAAAAGACCAGTTAACATGTTAAATCATTCTGGAACAGAAAGCAAAAAAGGAATTATCATAAAGAAACTCTTTTTCACTAGACTGTATAACTTTTGCCTATTATTAATTGAAATAAAGACAATGATGCTTGAATTCTTCAAATATTAGTGCAAATCCCTAAGTTTCCATCCATGCAATGAATGAAACAATTTGTATATATAATATTTGCACTGTTTGCTGCAGATTTTCTATTTTTAAAGGCATATTAAAAGCCACACCACTTCCTATCCTCCTTTAAAAGCTTAAAATATATTCTATGACACCAAAAAAAATAAATCCACCATATCTGTTAAAAAAACCCCACAACCCACAAAAACTCTATCACTGAAATTTGGACCACATTCCTCAAATAGTCAGATATAACTGTACAATGTAAAGGCTTCAGTATTTATTTCTGTTTGTTGAGTCACATTTACTAAAACAGGAATTCCTGAAGAAACTTAAGTTAGGAACTACTGAACAAGAAGCACTAAATAAACAATCCAGAATAAAAAGATGCATGAGGAACAGGGAGAAAATACTGAAAAAGCATTTTAAAAACATAAGAGCTCATCAACAATAAAGATCAGTCAAAAACACACACTGCTTTTTGTTTAAGACATGGGGCAAATTTGTTTACGACATGGCAAACAAAACGAATGCAGAGACCCCATTTTGACTAATATAGAAGCTTCTAAAAATGCAGAAATCGGAGAAAATAAGAAACATCAAAACAAGTAAAAATATTTTGAATTATACTGAAATATCTCAGAGGAACACATCTGTTAGAAAAAGCTAAAACTGTAAATAAGATGTCTATTTCCACAGTGAAAAAT
>NW_010134118.1:0-26186 GCF_000699245.1 Pterocles gutturalis | reverse complement strand
ACGCTCTTCAAATACTGTATTTGCTTTCCGATGTCATTTCAGAAAGTTCAAAAAACTCAAAGTAAATAAGAGGAAAGGGGAAGAAACCTAGAGACAGAAAAAACCTTACAGAGAAAAAAAAACCAGCCTGGAATTTGTTCTTAAACTTCAAAAAAATATAAGATGACACATAGGAAGTACAATAAATACTTCAGCAAGAGAGGTGTGAATCTGTTTTGACACACAAACGCCCCCAGCAAGGGATATTTCAGCAGCCATACCTTCAACACTACCTAAGGGCAGAAACACTGCTGCAGGAAACCCACAGGACAATAGACAGCAACACTTGAAGACTGTCTTGACATTGTATAAATGGATAAAGCAACCTACGGATGAACTGACCACACTGAAGTTTAAATACTTTCATTACTGGAACAGAGACCTACTCAGACTGACGGCTGTAGCAAAAACTATTATCTCCCATGTGATGCTTTTTACAGATAGATTTGAACCTACAGAAAAGGCTAAATCAACTTTTACCTTCCAGTTTCTTGAGCAGAAAAGATTTTCCACTTCCCCACTGCGCATATAAGCCTACACAAATAGGTGGCTGCATGGTTGGTTCACTCAGAATATCAGCCAAAGCACTGCTGTACAGATCGTAACCCAGCATGTCACCATCAGATTCCGTGGGGGATAAGTGTCCTGTAACACAAATACTATGTTACAGAACTTTATTTTACTAAATCTTTTCAATATGACAATTTTAAAAAATGAAATCAAGGCAGGTTTGCCTATATTTGTATATATCCACATAAATGTCATATAATTATCAAAACCATTAGAGCTTACCACAAGACTCAAACAAAATCCCAAATCACAGAAAGTTAAAGAAAATAACTCCTACGTAGACATGATCTAAGTAAAAACAAAACCATTAACAGAAGTCACACAGTATGCAATGTCAAAAGTCAAAAATAAAAGATACATTTGACCTTTGTTAGGCTTTTTAGAGTGATTAAATTTTTTGCCAACTAATTTTTTTAAAGCTCTCCCATTAGTTGCAACATTAAAAAAACTAAACTATTCAATAAAGAATTTAATAAACTGGATTCTCAATATACAAGTGATTAAAAAAACCATAAAATTAAATACTTATACTTACTGGCTCCAAATATCTGTGTTAAAATGCTCTTCTGGTGGCTACAGTCAATATTGTAAGGTGTTTCTCCTGTTTTGTTAGGTCTATAAAGCAATCTACCATCTTTTGGATTTCGTAAGAGTAATTCAGCAAGTTTACGGCTTCTTCCACGAATGGCAATATGAAGTGGAGTATCTCCTTTCTGCAATTAAGTAAAAGACTAGTAATATCCAGCATGAGCTCCTAATATTATAAACAGACCACATGTTCCACATTGTTTCAGATGCATTATTTACTTGAAATACATCTTAAGGTATTCTCAACAGCATTAATGCCTTACAGCAAGCATTTTTCCCCTTGAAAAAGCATTACAAAAGTTTCAGAAAAGACTGTGAAAAGGCAGTTCTTATAATGCTAAATCTAAGGCATTAACTTCTTTCTTAAACATTTATAGTAATATCTTAAGGTTCATGAAAACTGTAGTTTCTTTTCCTCCGCTGACTAATATGCTTAAATTCAGCGGGTCGCCACGTCTGATCTGAGGTCGCCTTGAACTCTCTCTTCAAAGTTCTTTTCAACTTTCCCTTATGGTACTTGTTGGCTATCGGTCTCGTGCAGGTATTTAGCCTTAGATGGAGTTTACCACCCACTTTGGGCTGCATTCCCAAGCAACCTGACTCGGAGAAGCCCCGGGCCCGGCGCGCTGGTGGGCCACTACTGGCCTCACACCGTCCGCGGGCTGCGGCCTCGATCACAAGGACTTGGGTCCCCCAAGAGCGCCGCCAGGGAGGGGGGCTTCTGTATGCCACATCTCCCGCGCCCCACTGCAGGGCGGGCGTAGTCTTTATTTAGAAACAAGTGCCTACTAGCAAATTCAGAGACTTGTTTGGAACAGGAGATACTGCTTGTTAGAATTATTTCAATGCCTGTTCAGACATCTTCAAAAAGCTTTCCAGTAAAAGTTTCTTTATTACATCAACATTATTACTTATTTTCCCCAAATATAATACTGAGTATCAAATAAACGTTCCTGTATTTAAAGGGTTTACAGTCAAAGTAGATAATGCATAAGAGGACAGCAACAAATGATTGGTTTTGTCCTTTGCTTTGCTTAGTTTAAAGTCTGTTAATCAAAACCAAACATCAGTGACAAATAACAACCATTCTCTATGTTCTTTTTCAAGGGTATTAAGAATTAGTATTCTTATTTCTAAAATGTTTATTCTTGACCTGGAATTTTTTTCTTTTCACACACGCTTTCTTTTCTATTCTAAAAGCACCCTAATGCAAACAAAAAAATCTATATATTAGTGGTGGGAATTAATCGATATGTAAGTATTCTGATCTATTTTATTATTAAGCATATGGGAGACCAAGCATTTAAGTATTATGGCCTCTTTAATTATTAAGCATATGGGAAGCTGTCTGTATTAGCCTTGACAGCTCACCACAAAATTCTGACACAAAACTAAAGTAAATAAACAAATATTCTTTACCTTGTCTACAGCAGAGACCTTAGCTCCTTTATCCAGAAGCAGCTCTACTATTTCAATATTTCTCATCTTGGTTGCCTTTATAAGCGGTGTTTCTCCATCCTAAAAGGTAAAAGTAGGCCTAATAAAAAAAGATTCTCTGTATACTCAAAATCAAGCAAAAGCTAGTGATAGGATAACAAATGAAAGAACAGATCTTAAACAAAGCAATTAAATTAAAATTCTAATCATTACCTTTGTACATGTTTCAGTATCAGGGTTGCACTGCAAGATATCCCTCACCATTGTAGCATTTCCTTTCTCAACAGCCCAGTATAATGCAGTTTTATTATCCTGAAAAAACAGAGTATTATATGTTAACAGGACTTTCATTCAGTTGGATTAAGTTCAAAAACTGTATATGAAGTACAACCACTACACTGAAAACAGAAGATAATACAAAAAATTCTAGCACAGCTCAGGGCAAAGGGAAACGCTACTAAACCTAACTGGCACACCAGTAGAACTTTTGGGGAGGGAATGGAAATCTGGTCAGAGAACACAAATCTATTTTACAAATCTGTGCAAAATATATTAAGAGCTTTAACAATCCAAGCAGATTCAATCTGTCTTGAAACAGTTTCCAAACCTACATATGAATATTCAGTTATAACTCAAATGTACAAGTTTTCTAATGAAATAAAACAATCTAGAGTGTTGTCTTTTTTCCCCTCTATTATGTAAGTCATGTTTCTCTGTGGCTTTAAAAAAAAATATTTATCTTCTGTTAGAACATGGAAGTGCTAACCACTTCCAGGCCTTTAAAAAAATTTCCATTTTCTTCTATTTTACAGTATAACCCAATAAAACCGTTGAACCGGTTGGCTGGCCTAAAAGCATACCATGAAAGCCCTAAAGCTGTAAAAGTAGATGGATGTGAAAGTCAACACAAAGTATCAGAATGCAGATCAGTCATACATTGTATCACTGAACCAGAAGGAATGATTGATTGTTCCAAATCTGTTTGTGTCATCTTTTTTTTTTCCCAAGCAATGTGTGCTATCCTAGGAAGTCTCTGTGCCTGCAATCTTTTTGTAGCCTAGTGACTGCATCACGACTCTCTCTGTTTGATGCATGCTTGTGTGATTTTTTTAATGTCAAAGTCTCCCTTGCAGCCTTCTTGCTTGCTTGCTTCTTTCATTTGCAGCTCTTCCTCTCCTACTTGCGGGCGTCACAGCAAACGGAGTTTAAAGCCTTTCCCGACAGTGTAACAAGCCTGGTCACTCAGATTTCTTTCCTCTCACGTCATCTGGGTTTCATGTCCTCTGTCCTTCAGTCAGGTGGCTTCCAACAAGACACCAGCCTGAAGAAGCTGACTCCTCACTAGCAACATCAGCTGCACAGCCAGGCACTAGTCTGCCAGATGCTCCCATCTGGGCCTTCCCCCTTTCCCAGAAAGGGCTGAGAACACCACCTAAGCCCTCCACTGCCCCAACACTTGCTCCCAGAGCCCTATAATCATGTTTTACCCGCTCAGAGTCTCCCGACTAGTTTCCATACGAAGGAATGAGCAGCAAGGAACACAGCTGCTGGAAGGCTGGACAAGACTCAGCAATCTTTCCAGAACATCACAGATTTGGGCAGGAAACACATCTCCCCAGAACAGGTCTGGCTGGCAGACAGGCACTGCAACACCAAACAGCAGGGAGTTGCTAAACACTACTGCTCATCAGCAATTTTTATACTGCTGGTCCTAATCTGAAGATTTGAAGCGCACAGCCAGAATCTTCCCCAATGGTACTCACTCCTGCTGTGTCAACAAGGCCAATACAATGAATACAAATGTATTCTCTAGATTAACCACTGCACCTGGCTACACAGACACCCACACACTGCCAGAAGCCACAAGCTTCCCCTGCCCCGAAGAGGCTGGGTCCTCTTGCTGTTTCTGTATTGCGTTGGTCATATGAAGATGTTGAAAAGCTCCAGTTTTTCAGACCCCTGCCAGCAAGAAGCTGAGACACATAATTCCAGGTTTCCAGTGGCAGGTGAGAGGAAGAGATCCAAACACTATTTTTTTTCCAAACTAAAAGGTTCTTGGCTTCTCAAAGAGGCTCCGCATCAATAGCAGGCTCTGAATCTTTGCAGTTCTCAGTGACTAGTTAGTTTCGTGTTCACACTTGCCAGAACATATGTGCCTGCCAGCGGAGTGATTTCAATAGCTTCAAGCAAAAGAAAGCAAGCTGAATGTAACAATAAAACCAAGCCATGCTCAGTAAGAGAGCTTTCAGTAGAAGAATAAAAACAATACCTTAATCAAAGAACAGAAAAAAGGGATAGACAGAAAACTAGGAAATCACTGACTGTTTAACACAAGAAAGGAAGTTAGCGAAGCAGAGAACCGCCAACTAAGCATAGTGACAGACGTGTCTAACCAACATTGTGACAACAGATATAACCTAAGGGGCACTGTATTTTACTATATTGTTATTGAACTTAAAATATTAAGTATTAAAAAAATAATACTGAAGGATTTTAAAAGTATTTCATTGTTTTAAATCTGTTCAGTAGTGCAGACAAAGTAACTTCAATTCACATATTTTGCTTTTCAACCATTATACAAATAAACTGAAAAAAACCCTGCTTAACAAGTCATTACAATTACATATGTCTTATATCTTAAAAACTGCACAGCAACTTGATATATTTTTAACGTTTCATGGGAATCTGAGTTTCCTGCAGAGTAGACTGAAGAAGTTTTTAAAGCCCTGTTTTTTCAGAAACACAGTTTAATTGTTTGGTATATAAATTCACAACCCATTTAAGAATTACTCTAACATCCACATTGTTGTACTTACCTGACCTCTGATGTCTATATCAGCGTATTTATGGAGCAGGGCCCTCACAATTTCAACATGACCTCCTCTAACAGCTCCAATCAGCACTGTATCTCCGCTCTATAAAAATTGTGAAATAATACTGAAGATTAATTAATTATATTTAGCAAAAATAAATGGAACAGAGAATAAATTACAGCCTCCAAATACACATTATGCCTATTTGTGTTAGCAAATCTGCACTTATTTTAAACAAATATACAAAAAAATACTTCTATCTCTGCAAATAATGGGTATATAGAAGAAAAAGTTCTGCACTCCATTTCTTATATTTTTTTGCAAAGAGGTGAAATATTATATATTTATGGCAAAACAAACACTCCAAGAACAGGTCCACCTTAAACCACTACCTCAAAAAAATAATAGCACAAGTTAATAAAGAACATGAAAAAATCCATCTGTTCTCTATGTTCATAGGAAGACCAACCACTCAAGTAATAACCTCTTTACAATCAGACAAGTAATTACAGTAATAACCTCTTTACAATCTGACAAGAATGTTGGCTGTCTCCTTTAGTTCTTTCACAGCTGACAAAAGATCTTCAAGAATTTTAAAGAATTTTATCCCTTTTTTTTGTGTAGATTTGACTGCTATCCTGTTTACATACACTATGCTGCTATAAAGAAAAGAAGCAAAAGGCCGATTTTGTCTCAAATTGATCAAAAGAAAAAAATATTTTGCTGTGGTAAAAGGAGTTGTACATACGTAAAACAAAGTTACAATTCTGCTTAAGGCTTCTGATTTTAACACGCTTAAGAATTTCATGTCAGAATTTCAGAAAATTAAATCCTGAAGTTACCTAATACTTCTTTTATGACGAAACAGGAAAAATAAATAAAAGTATAGCTAAATCACAGGTGTGGAATTCAGTTAGAAAACTTAGCAGTAGATCCCCTATGAATCATAGTCATTACATACCTGGCTGCAAACCAAGAAATTTTCCTTATCAAAACCCACTCTAGCATCTGAAACTAAGACTACTCATTGTTTGATGTATTTTTGGAATACAGTCAGCTGTACTGAAAGCTGTCAGGAATGTAGACAGTTGTAGAATTTTGTGGCAGAAGAGGTGGGAAGGGAGACTGCAATGTATTTTCTTAAATACTTCAAGTTTTACTTTAATATGTGCTTGAGATCAAAGTTTTTGTCACATGCAACACTGCAGCTCAGTATGTAAGCATTTAAGAAATGCACTAAGCTGATACTTGCAATATAGGAAAATGCATCCAAAAATCCTTTTATAATTATGAGGTAAATATTAGGAGGTTTTCCTCTCTTCTCTGCAACCCCAAGCAATCCAATTTAGGGATTAGGAATTTAGCCTGAAAACCATATTACTGCTCTGAACTAAAACACTCATCTTGACAGAGGCACCTAAGTTTAGGTATCTAACCACCTATAGCCCCAAGGGTGCAGTGCCTGGCCTGCCTCTGGAACTTCAGAAAAACCTGACTATCAAGAGGACACTGCAGACAGTCCAAAACACCTATGTAAGCAACCAAATAAATCTCTGAGTGGCTAGCAAGCAGATTCACACTCTGGTCAGTACCCATACTGCATGCATGCCTCTACTGAACAAAGCAATCACAGCTCAGGTACGCAGCACACCTGTCAACAGTTACGTTTACACAACTTAATCCAGAGCTGAATCTTCCTCTAACATACACACACTTCCTAGTAAAAAATTTATTGCAAAAGGCAAAGGTAGACGCTGAATGAATACATTCTTTTTTATAATATCCATTGTTTTACAATTTTAACAGCACTACCACGAAAACCCCACCCTAAACTTGCAAGGGAGTTCAGTATTAGTCTTATGTTACAGATATGACAAATGTACAATCATAAGTCATTTCCATGCCCTATGGAAACTCACAATTCAAGAATCTCACAGAAAAAGAGTAGTTTCTGTAGTTTATCGTTTACCTTCAAACAGCAACATTTGCCATATAACATACTTGTAAAATAGCAATACATAAAAACACCCCCAGGTGGCAGAAAAATCAGGAAGTCAGAAAAACCACATACTCACAAATTTGCCTACATTGGTATTTAAATATATATTATTACTACATATATAAAAAACAAGAACTATAATAAAAATTTACTCACTCTATCAGGAATGTTCACATAAGTTCCAGCATCAAGAAGATCCTGCACGATTTCAGTATGTCCCTCCTTTGATGCAATCATCAAAGCCGTATTTCCATCTTTATCTGTTAAGTTTACATTTGGGTTCCTTTTCAGTATTTCTTTTACTGAGTCAGTATAGCCACCCTTCACTGCTACAATAAGTGCAGTCATAGAATTCTTTAAACAAAAATAACAGATTTTACTGTACAGTGGATACAGAAATCATCACTACATCAGCAGCTTAAATAACAAAAGAACACTCACTGACATTACTTTCTTAACAATCCGAATGTTACTACAGTTTTACGTTTTAAAGTGCATTTGCTATACTTTTTTAAAAAAATAAACAAACTAAGAACTATAGTACACTTCAAATGCAAACAGTAAACCTCAGATCAATTCATTCTAACTCCTGAATGACAGACACATGGTAAAATAATTTTCTTGTCATATGGGAACATAGTATTATCAGAGCACCCAGGTCTGCCAATACCACTCATAAGGAGGCTTTCTGAAGAACTGCAGAAATAAGCACACAAATATGAAAAGTCGTTCTAATTTTCCACTTAACTTTTACTGATTCTTTTTACTTTGACAAACATATTAAGTGACTTACACAACAAAATATATAAATGTTTTATTTAAAAACAATATGCAGCTGAAAACTTCTAAAAAATTTCCAACTTCTGAGAAGGCACAACCATTATTATTTTCAAAAGATGCTTTGTGTTTGATCTACTTTTTAAACAGCACTGAGGAATAAGTTGTTTGACAATACCAAGCTTAGGTACAGAATGAATTTTGATAGTGTTAACCTTCAGAGAGCAATAACCTAAATTCATTTATGTTCACTAAAATTTACACTTTACATAACAGTGTGTCAACTGTCAATACAACTCCCTAGTTAGGTAATATTTTTATTAAAAGGCACAAAGTTGTTTAAATAATCCTTATGTGTAGTTTACAAATAGCTAGAAAGTAATATACTCTAACATCAACATTTCATCTTGTTTCATGTATTTCTTGGTATTTGTATTATATAAAATAAAACAGGACACACAGATTTATGTACCTACACCTTATCGCGGGAAATGAACCGTTACTTACAGCTCCTTCTTGATCTACATCAGCTCCCATTTGCAGCAAGTATTTCACACACTCCAAATGACCTTTCCTTGCCGCCCAAACTAGTGGGGTGGTTCCATACTGCAAAAACATTTATAACATTTTATCATATTGCTCTCTGTATTTAGCATCCCCTAAAACCTAGTATTCAACCTAGACTTTATTGCTCTATTTTTTACAAAGATCTAATTTTGTCTTGTGAATCAACACAAGCATTTGAAAAGCCACGTTAACTTTTTTTTGTAGATGACACCTGTAAGAATTATTTTTCTATGCAGCCTAGGATAGCAAGGTTTCCAACAGCTCAGAAACAGCTCCAACAGCACTGAAATAAATGTTCACAACAACCTTCAGCATTCTATGGAAAAACCTCTTGCAAGTATAATGACTTGCTCTACCGCATTAATTCTAATCAGAATATAACAGTTTCTCCAATCAAAAACTCAGAGATTTTTATCTTTTTAACAAGAGTTACTTTTACAAGAAATGTATCAAGCATTAAAGAAATTCAATATGATACAAGCATAACTTACTTTGTCAGAGCAGTTCACTTTAGCTCCATGTTGCAGTAAGAGATGTACTACATCCGAGTGGCCCCGTCCTGCTGCCCAAATAATTGGATAAACACTGTATTGCTTAGAATTAAAAAAAAAAAACACCGTATGAAATAAAAACATAGTCTTAATTATTTTTCACTAACTATATAGATCACAATGCTCCAAGAAACAAAAAGCCCATAGAAGAGGGAATATACAGAAACAAATCTAACTAAATATCAATAACTGTTACCTAGTACATTATCTAGATGATATCTGGGAAGATGCCTACTGTTCCGAATCAATTTTGTTTTATAACTCCTTAAACAAGGTTTAAAAATTCACATCCTCAGCTTAATATAAACATTTGTAATGTAAGAGAGAAGCAACAGACAGCTATGCAATATCCCAAAGTAATCAGGACTGCAGATCAGTCATGTCATGCATGCACAAGCTGCATACGCAAACCAGATGAAATCCACAATCAGAAAGGTCACTAGTGTTCTTCCGTAATTGTTCACTGTTGCCTCAAACACCAGAGAGCTGAGAGTTTAAACAAATTGTTCATTAAAGTTTCAAAATGCCTATCCTTCTATAAAGAATACTTATGAAATTAAATAAATCTCAAAACCTTAATTTTTCAATTCTCTCTAACATGTATGGTACATATTTATATAATCTAGCCCACTTGGTAACTCTTATGAAAATTAAATTATTGTTTCTAAATCGCACATATTAGTTACTCCACTGACTTTTACAGACGTAGAAAAATTACAATCTTTATACAAGCAGCATTGGATACACTACTTATCTTTTCTATTATTTCCTCTCCTGCTAATATGAATCTTACTAAGAGCTATACACTCATTTGCTTTAACTAGAAAAAAAAAATAGTGGCTATCATACAGACTTTAGCAAACCCTTTATAAACAAACTACAGTGATTAATGTTATATTGCAAAACATGCTAAATGTTTAATCAAGAAAATAAGATGAGTGTACAATTCAGGACTTTAAACATATGGGAGGAGAGGGCATTTAAGACCAAAACTTACCATTCCTGTGATGTTTGGATTTGCTCCCTTCTCAAGCAGCAGTTTAGCTACTTCGGTACGGCCTTTATATGATGCCCACATCAGGGCAGTCCATCCTCCCTGGCAAGCACAATTCAAAGAAGTGTAAAAACTGAAGAATACTCATAAGAAACCTAATTAGTGACTTTGATTTCATTTTGTATTTGTCCTAAGACCGTTTTGCAAGTCCAAAACATAGTAAGGATCGACTATACAACCTTGTAATCCTACTTATATAGAATAAATAATCAGCACTCATATGAAAGTACTATTTTCCTGCTGTATGCAAAACTTGGGAGACTCTTGTGCCCTAAATGTTCCCGAATTTGCTGTAAACGTTCAATTCAGACTTCAAGTGCATAGAAATCTGGTCATTGGAGAAACAAATCAAAAAGCAAGCGCTATCTTAAAGCAAGTCTAGAATCCAAACCAACTAACATGGAAGGTTTACTTTTGATTTTTGTAACAGACAGATGGCCTTCATAAAGTAACTATGCAATGATTTGCTTCTTTATAAAAAAGCAGAAAATCACATGTCCTCTTAAGGCAGTAATAAGAGCAACAATTTCAAACAGCCTTGGTGTGTTTACTTAAGTTTGTAAACCAGGAGACAACGAGGGTTTCACTATCTAAGGCATTTGACAGGTCAGGTAACCAAATTCAATGTTAAAATACCGGTATGCCTCTGAACAGTTTTTATTTCTTTCCTTATAATACACTTCAGGGGAGGTAAAAGATCCCTCTCAGATTGACACAGGCCTAGAAATCAATCACGGACCACGTGGATGTGCTTAACACTACACTTGTGAAAAAGCTAGATTAGAAGGACATGCCTCAGCCTTCAGAGTGGAACTTAACTAAAAGAAGCACTTGAATTCTCCCCTAGTAGTTTTCCATACTCTAACTTAAGCAGAACAAAATTAGTCCCTGCAGGTACTTAATTCCCTCTTCAGTCACTGAAGACAAGTCTATAGCTCTTCAGAGGCATCTAACCTTCTAATCACGTGAGCAGCTTCTGTAATTCTTTAGGTGGACCGGACTATAGCGCCCACTTTCCCATATAAAAAATTTGGCAAGATCAATGAAAATAATTGAGAACAAGGACTGCCATATGAATAATCACGCCTGTCCAGAGAAAAAGTAAATACAGACAGCTATCTTCTATGAAAAGGTAACATTTACTTTACCAGAATACTTGAAAAAAAAGCCACTACCACGACAAAAAAAAAACCTCAACAAACCATCCTTCAGTTTGGCTTTTTTTTAAAGCAAATTAAAAGGGAAAAAGCAGCCCTAGAAAACAAGTTGCCTTCATTAACACTAAAGCAACTATTTCACAGCTGTAAAAACAATATTTAAATACATATTCTTTTCCATTTTAACACCACTGGATGCAAAATTTAAGAATAAAAGGTCTTTGATTTGTTCTACAGAACTGAAAGTCTCCAACTCCCAAAATTGTTCTTCTTACTAAAAAGATGGAAACTATTTTATTTTTACACTGGGACAGCACATACCAAATCCCGATGCTCCAAACTGACATTATAATTGAGTAGCTCTGCTACAATAGCTGCATGTCCTTCTTTAGCTGCTGAAATAAGAGCTGTCCAGTTATCCTAGAAAAAGGAAAAAACATTTTTAAGTTCCATTCAACATTTCAATACAATTACCTTGCTTTTCAAGGGTTTAACCCACAATCAAAAATCCACAACCCCTTAAAAAGTTGTCCTTTAAATAAAAAAAGTAACAAACTCTTAGACTACCTGCCAGTTATACACAGTTATACATGAAAACACAGACCAACAACTACTCCAAATCTTCCCTCCTGTTATCTCCTCTCCTATCCAATATCCACCACTCTCCACTCCTCAGTTCATTGCAGGTTAACTTCTTAAAATCTTTATGGAGCAAGCAACAGTTGCAAAGGATTAGAGAATGAGGTCGACATTGAGAACTGCTCAGGGCAGGGACGAGATGGCAACCAAGAGCACAGAAAATGGGGGTGGTCTGTCTCCACATACAGTGGGTGACTGCACCCAAGGAGCTCATATACAGGCAAATTAGGACCATGGCTTCTTAGATTTATGATCACTTCAGGAGATACATCTTCTCTTGCATTACACTGTCTTCCATCCACTGCTCAAACCATGTCCAGGTGTGGACTGCTGTTTATGTGCTATACGTATATAAATACCGCAACAGGTTATACAGTAGCTGTTCTTCCTATAAGTATAGGAACTGTAACATTTACAGCAGACGTAATAAAATGTCTCCAAAAACAGAGACATTTGCCTTCTTTCTTTTTTTTTTCTTTTTTAAAATGACAGGTTTCATACCAGACTTTTCCTGGATGTCTAAACTGCCAGAATTAAACTAAGTGCAGAAGAAAAAAAACACAAGCACCATCTTTTTCCTGTTTACCACTCCTCACTGGAATGTATGGACCTTTCAGAACTTTTTAACAACACCTCTGTCCTATTCGCCCTTTCTAGGCATCTCTCACCTAGAGTCAACCTCTTTTGCAAACGCAGGAAGACAATTCACAAATTTGAAACCCTTCTCTGCCACTGTTCTGGCCTTCACCTGAAATAATCCTTTAAACTAAATTATCCCTCAATATTTATTGAAAAACACCAAAATAAAGGAAAAAAAAATCCCAACACACCACATCATTGAATGAGCAAAATCACTTGGATCCATCTTTGATGTTTTATTCTCTATTCCACCTATCTTTTTATGTCAACTACTGCTAATCTTATTACTACAGCTTCCCAATATTAATTTTCCAGAAGAATCAGCAGCAGCATTCAGCAGAGACTCTCTGACATTTAAAACACCTTAAATATCCCCATTCTTTATGAGTAATTGAATCAGAGGAATACAGAGCCAAGCAATGTGGAATAAAATTGATCTTACATGTCATCATTCTCTACCTTCTTTCTTTTTTTTTTTTCCCCTCCCCTCAACACTCACCTAAATACCTTTTATTTGCCTGCAACTTGACATTTTCTCTTTCTCTGTTGTTAGTTAACATCGCACAAAGCGCTAATACTTACTGCATCTTCCAAGTTGCAATTAGCTCCCTTCTTGAGAAGCTCCTGGACTATTTCTAAATTGCCTTGTTCAGCAGCCAGCATGAGTGGAGTCTGGCCATTCTGAAAGTAAAATGACAGGAAAAGTGACGCATTGGGAAATGATCCGAATGATGCACATACACCAACAATGAGAGGCTAAAAACCAGAGATGAACATTAAGTTGCTTCCAGTTTTTAACTGACAAACAGTGAGAAGGATTGGTTTTCAAACCACGCAGTAAACTTGCAATAAAAATGGGGAATATACTAAACGCTGTCCCATAAGAGATAAAAGAAATCCAGAACAAACAAAAAAAAAATCAGACTTTTAAAAATGGCTACCAAAATAAGTTAGAGTTAAATATCTTTCTTTCTGAATTATTTCTCCACTGAAGACATCTCTAATACAACCTGTGACATCTTTACATTTTGAAGTAACTCAGTTACATTGTTTAGAAATGAATAAATAAATTTAGCATAGGAACCACAATGGCCATGAAAGCATCCACACTGATTGAGAGTAACAGTAAGATTTCTTGTTCAAGTCTTAGAAAAAAATGGTCAAGTTATATACCACACTTTCGTCTGACAGAATACCAAATGCGCACACCATTCCTGTCCTACGTAGTACAGGTTCTTAACAAACAGCCTCATCCCTGGGAAGAAGGAAGATCAAAAAAGCTGCTTTCAAAGATGTTTTAACAGTCAGTTACAACCTGACACCCTTCCATCAGCCTATTTTTGTGTCAGCAAACTTCTCTTCAGAGCTACTTACAGAAGAAAACCCTCAGATACAACTGCTCTGTATGCTGAAAAGTAAAAGTTACTAAATTTGACAGTAAATCTGTTAATCTCAACAAGCTTAATGAATTAAGATAATTTTTCCTGATCTCTCTTCCGTCTTTTCTCTGTACTATAAAGAAAACCTAAAATAGCTAGTCTATAAATAATGCAAAAGCTACATGTCAGAAGTTATATACCAGCAATTTCCCTGAAAAAAGTTAAAATCAAAGCATAATTACAACACGGTAAGATCACTAATCTTCATTTGTCCACTCTTCATGTTAAAAAAAAAAAAAAGTGCAAGCAGTGATTCTTTCAAAAAAGCTTTCTAGTCCATCACCTATTCCCTAACTAGTCTTCACAGAGTCTTCCCCCTGACATTATGGATAACCAATAGTATTACTCGTGACAGGATATAACCTAATATCCAACAATGCAATTTTTTACAGGAAGAAAATATGCTCCTTTATAACTATACATGGGATAAATTCAAAATGATACCTTTGCTTTTAGATCCTAAAGCATACTTCGTAACAACCATCACTAGTATTTATGTCTGGTCATCAAAAAAAAATGAAAATGCTCAAGAAATCACGAAGAAGAAAAATACCACTTTCTAGAAGAGAACAGCTCTCTTTCCAAAGAGAAAACAGATATAAGTTTTGCTCTTTAAGATGTGTTTTTATATCCAAGTTTATGTTTGGGAAATATGCATGCCAAGCAATTTGAGGACATGCCTGACCAATCTGACTGCCTTCTGTAATGACAACATTCGCCCAGTGGATGATGAGATGAGATGTTGCTTACCCCCATCTCTAGCCAGGCTTTCAACGCTGTGTGCCGTAACATCCACGCAGACAACTGATGAAGTACCGACTAGATGAATGGACAGTGAGGTGGAGTGAAACTGGCTGAACTGTTGCACTCAGAGGGTTGTGATCAGCAGCACAATGTCCAGCTGGAGCCCAGTCACTAGTGCAGTACCACAGGGGTCGATACTGGGGCCAGTACTGTATAACCTATTTATTAAGGACCTAGGCAATAGGACAGAGCGCACTCTCAGCAACTTTGCAGCCAATACAAAGTTGGGAGGAGTGGCTGATGCACCAGATGCTTGTGCTGCCATCCACAGTGATCTTGACAGGCTGGAGAAATGGGTGGACAGAAGCCTCATTGTACTGGGTGTAGGTGTCCAGGATTTCATAGCAGGGGAGCTGCCCAGGGTCTCTGTGAAGAGAGGCTGTGACTGCCCCGTGCCCGAAACAGCCAAATCCAGCTGGCTCCCACCAGTCCATCTCAGGACACAGGACTAGACAATCTCCAGAGGTCCCTTCTAAGCTGTGTTTTAGCAGTACATACGAAAATCCCTGTTTCATCATGAGCGTTCTTCTGACCTCCTTCTGAACAGCTAATATTGTTAGTGCTGTGATTGTCCTCCCCAGGTGGGTAACAGAAAAGGATAACACAAATCAAACAAAAACATCTCTGGGCAAGAGGAGGATAGGGATGGGCAAATGATCTCCCTCCTGCAAGAAGTGTCATACAGTTACAGAGTAGCTCTGGTATTCTTAGATGTAAAACATTTCTCCTAGAGTACTGAAAACTTCCTTCCCTTCTTGCTAAGAGAGAGATTATCAAATATAGCTTAAATTTTACACCAGATCATAAAGATTTCACCCATGAAAAAATAATCACTATGCCTGTGGTGGCATCCAGATTAACTCTCAAAAATTGCCCAAGAGTCTAGACACTCCACAACAACTAAATGCTCATACTTCTCACAAGCACATCAAGTACTGTACATCTGAACATCACAGACAAGTATTGGAATATCCAAATCATAAAGGGGCACACCTGTACCTTTTTAGGGAAGGCATTCAGTGGTGGTATTTTACAGATTAGCTCTCCCGCAGTCTGTCAGAGAACAGATGATTCCAAATTGAAGATGCAGAAGGTACTTTAGTATCAAGAGCAGAAGGAAAGGCACATGAAAGAAAACTGGAGGTTTTTAGGATCAAAATGTACCACACAAGTCAAGCACCTATCATCAGCTGTGACGTAATCAATGTATCTGGTATTAGAGAGAGAATGCACATGGGGGAAAGGACATGCTGGGAAAAGGCAGAGAGACCGGCATTTGCTCTACTTAACTGAAACTCCAACAAAACCATCCACACACAAACTGACCGGAACATACCAGCTCTTCTGGCAACTGATCACAGTCAAGATATAAAGAGTTGGTAACAACGTGGGTAATCCCACCATTGGACAAGTCACTGCAGCATGGGAGGTCCTGGCACTAGCAAACCTCAGCTTGCCAGCAATCTTTTTAGACACACTGCTGGCACATGTAGTCCCATTTTGGTATTTTGTTTTTGCCCAAGAAGAAAAGACATCTTGGCAGGTCCAACACTGGAAACAGAATTCTAATGAAGAGCTAACATTTAAACAAAACTCCTATTATCGGTATGTGTAAACAGCCTACCCCACCAGGGGTTTAAAACTGATGCAAACCATACGAGTCTCCAGAAATCACACTATCCAATGCAATATAACAAAACACTGAAAAAAATAGGTATCAGGGAAATAAACTATGCAAAAAAAACAGTTACTGAAACCCAGGAGTGCACTTAGCCCCATCAAGAACAGAAGAAAAATTTAGAAAAGAAGGTGAAGGCAGTGACACTGTTGATAAAGTTAACACAGACTATCTGTCTGATTTCAGCCATGTTGCTGAGAGGAATTACCAGCAGAGGGAACAGACTACTCCTCTTCTCAGATACACTGCATGCCAAGTGGTGAGGCTCATGTGTATGCTCTGAAACTTAAAAATTTTCCCATCTCTAATACCTCAGCATATGCACATACACAACACAAAATTAATGTGCTGACAATGAAAGAAAACTGCCTTAACCAAAACCAGATCTAGTAACTACAGTAAGGCTAAATTCTGTACATTGCTTCCACATTTGCATGATGTTCTCTGGTTTTGAGTAATATATGTAATTCTACAGCTTCTTGCCAAACTCTTTCCATCTTATGCAGGTTTAAATAATAATGCAACAGAACATGGATTTTAAAGACTTACTTAAAAAAAAAAATTGACTGTAAAGCCAGTGTTCCATACACTATAAGGTAAGTAAAAAACTGGCTGGACTATCAGACTCAATGAGTAACCGGTGCCCAGCTGAGAGGGTTTAATTCAGGGCTAACATCATAGCATCGTCACCAACACGCTGTACCATGAGACAGAAATGTGCCCTCAGCAAGCTGACAGATTGCTCCAAGCTAGGGAGAGTGGTCAGTACACCAGATGACAGGGATGCCATTCTGAAGGAATCCAACAGGCTGGAGAAACAACAACCTCCCTGCAGTTCAACAAAGGCAAATGCAGAGTCTGGAACGGACCAAACCCAGACAACAGTACTGGCTAGGGACCACCTGCCTGGGGAGCCCCACTGCAGAAACAGGCATGGGGTCCTGATGGACAAAGAGGGCCGTGAGTCGGCAGTGCACCCCTGCAGCAACAAAGGCAAATCAAATACTGGGCTGCATAGCAAGAGCACAGCTGGTCCTCTACTCAACACTGCTAAGGCTGAATCCAGAATACAGCACCCCATTTTGGGCTCCCAATTGAGGGACTCCCAGCAAGAGAACATTGACAAACTGCGGATTCCAGCAACAGGGCCACTCAAGTGGTTATGAAACTGGGGCGTAAGACACGCAAGCAGAAACTGAGAGCTGGATTTATTCAGCCTGGAAAGCAGAAGAGTAAGAGGAGAATCAACATCAGTCTTACAGTACCTAGAGGAAAGGGGAATCTTAGAAGACAAAAGCAGATTCTTCTCTGGGATGGACAACAAAAAGCAACAGTGACAAGATGTAGCAAAGGATAGTCCAATGAAACATAAGGAAAATGTTTTGAAACAAAGCATGGTTAAGCAGGGGAGCATTGTCCAGAGAGGCTGCAGGATCTCTATCCTTGAAGACTTTCAAATTTTGCTTGGGTAAGTCCCTGAGCAACCTGATGTAAGTATGAAGTTAGCCCTGCAATTAGGAGGAGACTGAATCCCACAACCTCCAGAGGTCCCTTCTACCCTGAATTCTTCTGTCCATCTGATTCACCAAATACGCTACATAAGTGAACAAGGTTCCAGCTCTATGCCACTGTTTAGGAAATCAGAACTTAAAAAATAAAAATCGATGATGCAAGCTGTACATTCAGATGAAAGAAAAGTTCATACACTTACAAACCACAAAACCTACTAAAGAAGATGAAATTAGTCAAATAATCTAAGATTATTTGTAAAATACACAAAAGACATAATAGTACATCAAGATAACCTGAATTTTCAACATAATGCAAAAAAATGTAAACAGTCACGAGCAACAAACATTTGCATGAATGAAATCTCCCAAGAAACTCTCAGGAATCTTTAGTGCAGTTTAATGAAACTGCAGCACATTTGCTCAAATTGCTGGTGGTGATATGCTCAAATCAGACTAAATTAGATGACACAGCAGCAGCTAATGATTACCACACTGTCCCAGGATTCCAAATAATCCACATTTCAACTCCCTACTGTGTATCGAGACCTCCCGTCTATGCCTGGTAAAGTCATTTAATACTCCTTATAACATCTAGACTTACCTTTTAGATATGTTTATTTTCATCCAGATGAGCATCTGCTCAGAGTAAATTGCAATATATGCTCCTATTAGGATCGTATAACAAGTTTCTCTTGCCTGGAAACCAGGATGTGGAAGATCATCCCAGGTTTGTTATCATCCCAGGTTTCACCACAAAACGGACAGGGCAAGAATGCACATGCAACTGGATCTGTGAACTAAGAAACAATTCCTAGCCGTAGAAACACAGGTACAACCTCCATCCACAAAGTAAGAATGGAGGTGCATTTTCCAGCTCAGAACACTCAGAAAACAAATACAATGACAGATGCCGAGGTGCTGACAGAGACTGAACACTGCGTGTTCAGTCTGTTCAAAGGTAAGCAATCAGCTGAAAATAAAACTGAAATTTGTATATTAAATAACCAGTATGACCTCACTAATTATTCATTCTGTAACTAATAAGCTGAAATATGAAACTGACCTTTCAAAGAAATCATCTTACCTCATTTCTCTCATCTACATCCCTGCATTTCTCCAGAAGCGCTTTCAGAGCAGGAACATTACCTTCTTCTACGTATGTCAACAGACTCTGACTCATCAGACTTGCCATCTTCGCACAGTATTTAAAATGCTTCTATAACAAAGCTTATCTGTATTTCAGAAAAGGAAAAATAAAAAAGCAAAGTGTAAGTAAATACTATGAGAGTTAACATTAAAAAGCATGATTTGTACATGCCAATAAGTTATTGGTTGGGTACAAATACCCGCCCTGCTCCTCAACAAAACACCACGGAGACATGTGCATTGTAGTGCATCTCCTCAGCATCACACTTCAATTATAGTCAGTTGCTTAATCTTTCTACTTCTTAGAAAATTATAATCTATTCTAATTTTTAGGTATTGTCTAAATATGTATTTTGAATGGCATGTAGAGTAGTCTTTCATTTGCATAAATGTTTCTGCCTATATAACATCACAGGAATACCAGTATATGTTAGATACTTCACAGATGCCAGGTATTTACAATATAACCCTTATCCTTTATGTACATAAGCAGGATTTCAAGACTACTCAGCATTATGAAATACAGCAATACTATCTACATTGCAGCCACATGGAACTCTGAAAAACACCATTTATTAAATCAGTTATCACCAACTTTATCCAGACATGCCTGCATGTGATGGCACATCATCAGCTGGCTAGTCAAACTCAACATAGCTTCTGTTCACTGATTATATGTTTTTAACTTATAATCTGCAAGAGTAGAAAAGTTTTTCTTGGTTAAGGCAGACCATTAAGAACCATTTAAGACTTCCTAAAAAGCTGTGGACTAGTAAATTCAAGGAACCTGTAATACTACTGCACCAAATTTATATGCGTATGGCTCCAGAAACTGAATTATTAATTGGTCCTTAATTGTCACTGGCTGCAGAACAAGTCGTGGGGCTAAACACAAGACACCACTCACGCCACACCACCTTACTCCCCACCGGCAGACATGATTGCTCTCTTTCTCTATTTTTCTTGCATGATAGCAGTGTAACAGCAGAGGAAAAACTCCAGATCAATGTTAGCTAAAGCCCACTGGTTAGGTTATTCTCTACCATGCAGAAGACAAAGACCAGTGGCTTTCCCAGGCAAATGTTCTAATTTTTATTCTCACATAAAAGCAGCCAGTGATTTTTTCTGTATTCCATTCACTACACTTAGCATAGAGAAGTTAGTTTAGATTTAGAGATTTAAATCAAATAATCTAGCTCTACTTTAAATTGCTTGCACAGACTGTAACAGTACCACACCATCCTTCCTCCTTCAGCAAGTAAGTATACACAGACAAACACCTGTCAGGACACCTCAGACACAACCTGAACTCACCTACAGCACCACAGCCATCAGACGACCCAGATAAAAAACCCCTTGGTCATACAAATGCCAGCAAAGAAGCCAGCACAGTTCAGTTGAGAGCAGCTCTGGGTACATGCAGAAGACGTCTAAGCACACATGAATATCTTGTGACAAAAGAAACTATAAACTATGTACATTTTAGGTAGGTAAGCAGAAGAATACAAGAGCGAGAAGAGAGGAAAAGGAGGTACTGTGAATCTCATTGTTAGACTTGGTCTTAAAATCGAGGCTGCAGTTTAAGGGACAAATTCAAAGAGGATTCAGACATCTGAACTCTGCATACTCTAAACATCCACATACCACGAAAAAATACACGAATTAAATTGCATCATTCAGACATTACCTAAAAACCAAACTTAAAATCAGCTCCAAAAAATCCAGATTTTACATACAAAGCCCAGCAAGTTTTACTAGGCACTGCACAAATAGCCAAGCTCTCCCACAAGTTATAAATAAACTAAGAACACAAAAGGTGTCATATTTACCATACAGTTAAAGTACCATCATGCGAAGAGGGATGAGCAGTACAACAGTGGTGTCACGTAATTGCCTCTATTTTCTTCAGTAGGATGAAGAGCTAATTGAGAGGTTGCAAACTTAAAAAAAACTTAAACCACACCAAAAATGAAAGGCTGAAAAGAAACAGTGACTGTAGTGACTCGGTGCCCACACATAGGCTTTTACTGCCATTTCGGAAACAAAAATACCAGAAAAGTCAGCCTCTGCCTGGCATCCAGCTGCCAGTCCAGAAGAGTACGCCTCCCTGCGCCGCACCTCACAGCCCTATGCAGATGTCTCAGGTACTCTCAGGCACCTAAAATGACGTTAGATATCCACATGCAGGCACCTGAATTCTTCCCATCATTTTTCACATATTCCAAGAGAAGTTCATGAAGCGTGACTTGCCCCTAGCTCCACTGCTACCACTGGCATTTTCCAACCTCCCTGTGAAGTGTCCCAGCTTCCCTCCTGCAGCTGTACCTTAAATCCCCACACTATTTTTCATATCAAATACTAACTGAAAACTGTGTTAGACATCATCAGCAAAATATGACAATGTCTCACTAAGTGAATTATACTCTGTAGTTACTAACAAAATTTTTCCTTTTAACTCTTAGCTACTGTAAAAACGAAAAAAGTATTCAGCATTGCTTCCTCCTCAAAGTAAGACTCTTCTCTTGATGTTCCCTGCTGCTGTACTTCAAAAAGGCAAAAGCAGCCCTGCTGCACTGGAGATAAGTATCCTGCTTCAGAAATCATTACTGGAACTCCCAGTTACCGAGACAGCACAGCTGCTACCTTAATGTAGATCTGAAACCTTAGAGGCAATTTAAACCTTTGACTAACTGCAAAATACTGATGCTAAAGAACATATATCGAGTTGCATTTACACCCACCACGTTAATAATATTTTTTTTAAATGATAAAAGCTTTGTAAGGGCAAACTATCTCCAAGTATATTAATATTTTTTATCACGTATGCTTCACCGTCACATAATACCCCCTTCTTAGAATTAATAACAATCTATTTTATAAAACCAAGAATAACAAAATCAAATATTATAATCACTCTTTTTATATCATCATGCTTTCATTTCTCACTTTTCAGGCAAGCTTAGACCATCCAAAAGACTAACATCACTGAAGGGCTTTAGGAAAGCACTGTTTATGGGTGGGGGTCAGTAACAGAAATTTCCACTTAAAATGCAACCTCCATTTACCAGGTTAATCTACACTTTAGTATTATTCTCATTCTTAAATAAATCCAACAAGAAAACAATAAAAAAGGAAAGAAAACCCCAAACAAACAAACAAAACCCAAAACAAACCCAAACAAAACCCCACCACCAAATAGAGTTAAAAAGGTTAGGGCTTTTGGAAGCTTTCTTTTTTTCCCCAAGAACAGTAAACATGCCTGAAACTAGGGTGAAGTTTGGTCAGGATGTTCTCACTCGTGACAGTAAGTCTATATAAACTGAGCACAGCCACAGCCACCTTTTTATTAAACATGATGTATGCTATTATTGTATGAAAATTAAGCACTGTACTCTGAATTCATGTGGGTGCTCAACACTAAGAGGTGATTTCTTCCCATGTATAAGATTTATGCTTCAAAGCAAGACTCTGAGGTACAGTTTCTAGCTAGATAAGAAACTATTCCGGCCCCTCCAATGGAAAAAGCTCCTGAAAGGAATAGTCATATACTTTTCAAAACAAACAACCCTACAACGACAACAAAAAAAACCTCAACAGCTTATCCTTTACCAAAATAAAGGATGAGAACTTAGTCCCTGCCAAATTTCATAAATCTAGTACAAAATGAGTATAATTCAAGAGCATCCAGTACAGATACAGTCCTTTACTGCTCAATTAACAGTATTTACCTAGTATTTCTTTGACACAGCAGACATATTTTCACAGTCTATAACAAAACTTTCCATTAAAACCAGGACCCCATTTGGAAACTGATCCCTTTTCCAGTAAGAATTAATGTTTTTATCTTTTCTGCCACCCACCCAAGCCAACTCCCAGACCATGAACCAGCTCTTCACTCACAATCCAAACTTCCAAGCTTGGAAATCTCACAAAGTCCTTGGGCAGCAAACCCTGGTATTTTATAAGTCTAACAACGCACCAAGAACTATGAAAAGATACATTAAGAGCACAAATGTTCAGGTGAAGGAAATGTTTGCATAGGGATTAACCTGTTTTTGTAAGGCTCTCATCCTGAGCTGAAGCACACGTTATCACTGTTTTGGAAAGGCTGCTAAAATTTGCTGATTTACAAAAATCTAGTTTCTCTCAACTGCACCAATACTGACTGCAGAGGTCCCGATATCAAATCAGCAGATATTTAATGTTTTCTCAGAATTCTGTATCAGTTTCTAACTGCATAAAAAAATATATTATTACATACAAATTTTTCCAAATATCACCACCTTCTTCATAGTTCCCCCCCATATTTTTTTGTGTGAGCTGTGATCATTTATGAATAAATACAAAAATTGGTCAACAAACACTAGCATTATCGAAATTACTTCTTTTTCTTGTTTTGTTTTCAACAGGCAAAGATCATGGTGACTTATGTAAAATTCATACTTTCCATCATACAACGAAAAAAACAGTTGCCTTCTTTTTAACATACTTCCTTCTGCTTCCAGATTTTAAAGCTCCCAACATGCAATACTGTGGCAGATCTCTCAGTTAACTGTAAAAGTTAATTACAGTGCTGCTGAAATCTGGGCATGTACAAACATGCAGTATTGTGCCCTTAAGAACTGGAAATGCCATCTTTCCAAATCAGAATTTAAAGAAAGGCGGAATACAAAAGAACTGTACATATAAAATTTATAATAAAAGACTGACATAAGTCAGTTTCATTTTCTCACACATTTTTGTACTCCATGATGGCATAAAAAATGAGAAACTAGTTGGAACATCATCTTTACTCATGCTGCAGAGAATCTTGCTAATACAAGTATTATCCATCCTTACTGTCATTACTTGCTAAATGGATACTTCATAAACTTACTAAGAGACCACAAGTCAGGAACTCATGAGGCGGTAAACATCTTTATCTATTCTTTCTATAGGGACTGAGTCAACTCAGATTCTGTTTAAAGAACAAATTTTTAAAACAGTTGAAACGAGACTCTAAAATATTAATTTCTGTTATCCAGAGGTGTAAAGAAATAAGAAATCTAAGTCTCCGTAAGTAGCCTACAACCACACCTCTCCTCCAATGCCTCACGTTCCACTATGACTAAAGACTTTCTGCTGATTTTCCTTGTCTAGACACAAGCACTTATTTTGAAACTCATAACAAATAGAACTAGAAAAAAGGTTTGCACAAAATTAGGTCCCTACCACTATTACAGTACACTAAGAAATGTGGAAAACTGGAAATACACAAGTCATTCTTTTTCCATCTTAGGCACTCAAGACAATGCCAATTTCCAAGTATTATAGTAAGGATTTTTTTTTTTAATAAAACAATTCAGAATGGAGATTACATCCAAAATATCAGAAGACTGCAAACATATATAAGCGAAAAGTCACCACTGTCATCTGATAGCAACTATCAGGTATGTCTATGTTCTACCCTGGTTAAAAAGAGCTGGTAAAATAAAGGTTTTGTGAAGTAGCTGACAATGGAATTTAAACCTTATCATAAAAACTAGTCTACCTGTAAGGCTGAATCTGAATATGGACAATGACCCGTAAGATATTGCTAAGCACTTATGAATTCCAAGAGGAAATTCAACTCCTGTACAAAACACAAAATACTATTTCAGGTTTCACATACTTCAAATAAAAGAAAAGTAAACAGGAAGAGGTATCAATACTAAGTTTTTCAAAACATTATACCAACCAATATAAATCAATTACTTTAAAACCTGTACAAAACACACCAAAGTGCAGTAAGAACATCTACAATATCATATTATACCATCTCACAAAGGCAACACATTTCTCTGCATCATAAGATCAAGGGTTTGTTAGTCCCGGCCACAAAGTCTATGACAAAATCTAACTTTTGGAGTATCTCCACTGCAGGAAAAAGTCAACTGTGATGAAGATTTTCCTGTTAAAAAGACTTTAAAATTAATTTGGCCACATTTCAGAAGCTGTGGTGCACAGGATTTCAAGTAAATATGAACTCCTTGATAACCACATTACTTTAAATAACCACCACTGCAGAATAAATGTCTATTCAACAGACAAATACATGCATTTTTGTTATGCATTCTGACATGATAAAAAATTCCTTTTAATCTTTAAATTTCTTTATTTTTTGACAAGTGGGGAGGAGGTGTCAGGTAATTACACTGACGATTCAAACAGTTTTCCAGCAAAAAACGTATTACTGTATTACTCTGTACTAATTATTATTATCAATCCTTCGTCAAAAGTTGCAGATGAGAAAGCACTTTCTCCAACGAATTTTTAAGCAAATATGAGAAGCAGCAAAGCCCTGTCCTTAAATGGTTTCAGTACTCAAACTCATCTTCTTCAGTGGTGCCGAGACACAGGACCAGAGGCAATGGGCACAAACCGAAACACAGGAGGTGCCATCTGAAGATCAGGAAACACTTTGTTACCGTGAGGGTGACCGAGCGCTGGCACCGGCTGCCCAGAGCGGCTGTGGAGTCTCCATCGCCGCAGACACACAGAGGCTGCCTAGACACAGCCCTAGGCAACCAGCCGGGGTGGCCCTGCCTGAGCAGAGGGGCTGGACCAGACGGCCTGCAGAGGTTCCTCCGAACCTCGACCATTCTCTAAGCGTTCTTCACCTCAGAAGCTGCATGCCAGGCTTTGCTCGAGCTCGTATTTATCTTTCTAACTTAACAAAAGGAGAGAAAAACGGTACAGAAGGCTCCCCCACACCCGGGGCGGAGCTGACAGGGACACTCGGCCGCGCCTGCGGCACCCC
>NW_010134117.1:0-1589 GCF_000699245.1 Pterocles gutturalis | reverse complement strand
GGGGAAGGTGAGTGCGGGAGTGCGGGATCTCCGGGACAGGAGGAGTCCCCGGAGGCGGTGGGGCTTGGGCCGGGAGGCCGCTTCGGAGGCCGTTTCCCCGCCTCGGCCGGCCAGAGCCGCGGTGCCGCGGGGTGCCTCGGGGAGGGTGGTTGCCTAGAAAGGGGAGGCTGTCATGGGGGAAGCTCAACGCCTGGGCTCCCTAGGGTGGCTGGCTGACGCTCCTGTCCTATGGATTGTAGGATGCTTCCCACCACCCCCAGTGACGGTCAGTTTTGCTTTTTATTAGTGGTTTAAGGCGTGATGGTCATCTGCTGTTTCTTCCTGTTACCTGGGTGCTGCGTTTGTAGCTTCGTAAATGGCGAGTTTGGTATGACTGACCTGTTTATGTGGATCAGGTATGAATGGGAGCTTTCTCCATTCTGCTTTGGCAGGGTCTTGCCCTCCATTTCCTTTTCCTGCAAGGATGTTTCTGCTTACTTCGTTGTGCTGCTTGAGCAGTGGGCTTTTCTTGTGACAGTCCGTTCAATGAAGTGGGCAAGAACTAGGTGTGATCAGGTTGGATCCTGAAGAGTTAAAATGTTCTGTTCATGACTGCTTTCTTAAATATCATTTGTATGATTATCGTTTGCGTGTGCAAAGCAAAATTAACGACTTGGCCTATCTGATGTGATTGCAGGAGCTCCTGTAAAATAAATGGTGTTGTATGACTTGCTCTATGAAGTTTTGCTTTTTTATCAGCTCAAAACAAAATATGGTATCTCTTTAAATTATAGGTTCTTGAGTGTGGCGTCTGTGAAGATGTATTTTCTTTGCAAGGTGACAAAGTTCCGCGGCTCCTTTTGTGTGGCCATACTGTCTGCCATGACTGTCTTACCCGGCTTCCCCTACATGGCAGAGCAGTTCGTTGTCCTTTTGATCGACAAGTTACTGAACTAGGTAAGAAAATTCAAGTCTAGAGTTCTTAAAACCTGTCAGCCAAGCATGTATACAAGATAATGCTAGATGCAGATTCTTCATCCTCCACTTAGTGGTAGTGTTTCCAGGTAATGAATGTGCAGCGTTCCTTTTTTTTCAGAGAAGCTCGTAGCAGTGTTAAGCACTAATAAAATAGATGTTTTAGGAAAAAAAAAAATAAAACCATGTAGATAAATAGGTGGTTTCTTTGACAAACAGATTTGTCCGGATTCATGATGAAGTGATATAAAGGGAAGTATCAGTGATAACAAATCTGGTTTTTAAAATGTAAGGTAATTCTGTATATATAGAATGTATAGATAGGACAGGAATTTTCCTACCATAGGAGTGTCTGCAGACAGTATTTGAAAGGAAAAGATAGAGCTTTTTTCCAACAGAGAAAGTTTGCTTTATGCTAAAGATGACACATGTTTATAATTCCTTCAGAATAGGAATTGCCTATTCAACATAGATTACAGAGAAGATGAGTTTTCAGAATAATTTGTACCCAGAATTTCTTGATAGAGCTATCTCCAGCAGTTTGGAGTAGCACAGGGGAAGATAGCCGTTGGAAGGAGCAGAATCCTCAGAGAAGGAGATCTCTAATCTAGTATCACAGAATGTTAGAGATTGGA
>NW_010134116.1:0-2901 GCF_000699245.1 Pterocles gutturalis | reverse complement strand
GTTTTTTTTAATAATATATATTAAAATATACTAATACATTTTAATATATATTAAATACAATTTTCCTGATTTCTGGACTCTTCAGTTCTTTATAATGCTCATATATATTATCATGGCATATTTGTGTGTATTGGAAAGTAAAGAACAGTTGGTAAAACTGTAAAATATTAGGAAAGTTATTCTCAGCCTATTTTGCACTTCCATCACACACATCTGTATGAAGGTCCACACCTAACATCCTAACTTATTATTGTGACCCTGTCAGAGGATATTGAATGAAGAAAACAAAAACAAGCTCATAACATAACCATCCTGCTTCTTGATATTCTAAATTGCCAAAGTCTTCCCCCCCCCTTCCAGTTGGATCTATACCGTCTCCTCTCTTACACTAAGTTTGGTGTTTCCCTGATCCTGCACTGAGCCATTTCAATGCTCTTATCTTCCAGGAAACTATTGACATTATTTTGTTAAACTTGTTTTTTACTGGTGAATGTACTGAAATGGTTCAACAGAGTTGGAATGCCACCACCATTGCTGAAAGTGAAGGAGAAGGAATGGCACGCCCATGCTAGATAGAATTAGAATAACTTAAGCCGCCATAAAACAATAAATCTGACAAGAGGTTAATTTTTTTTCCCTGGCAATTGTTCCACACCTAGGAGGTGGTAAAGAAGCCTCATTATGTGTTTTGGTAAGAATGTTTTCTAATGCTGACATATTGTGTAGGTCTAGTGTGTTCCATTGGAAAGCTTAATTCCAAAAGTGTAATAAAAAATATTTCAGATTAATTAAGCTTTTTTTTTTTTTGGTGAAAATTAAGTATTAGATCGGGAGTATAATAGGTAAGATGAGAATAAGGAGCTTATGACAACAACTTTCAGAATATATTGAAATAATACTACTCTAATTCCTATCAGAACTGTGCAAATAAACTTATCTCCATATCATGGAAAAATTAAAAATACAGAAATTTCTCTTTGCTCCAACTCAGAACAGTGTCTAAAAATACCTAGGGTTTTCACAAAAGAGAACAGGGCCCCATTGGGTCAGTCAGCTTTTGAATCACTAGCTTATTAGCCCTAAAACAATCCAGGTGAATCACTTGACAGACATTGACTCTGAAAGGCTGGATTAACCTGTGAGCTATCAAGAAACTTGCTTGGGTCAAGACAGAACATTATTCAAAGGATTAAACACTGGACTGAGAAGACAAAATCACTGCATTCTAATTCTGATCCATGGTTTTGGTAAAAGAACATTTTGGCACTAATTGCCCATTTTAAACTTACCAACCTTATAAAAATCCAGCAAGTCAAATGGCTTTGTGATGAGCTAGCCATCACCTTTCAGAAAGTCATGCTTCACCCCCCTATAGAATACACCTGGAAACTTCCCATGGCGAGAGGCTTCAGCTAGCAGAGCACTTACTACAGGGCCCTCATCATCCTCCCACAATTAAAAAAAAATGCACAAAATCCCATCCTATGGCTATCTTGAATAGCAAATTACTTGACTGCATCTGAAGAGATGGGATAAGAACAGTAAAAGCAAAGCTGAATAGGAAAGAAGAGGGATGGTGGATTCTTCATTACAGCCACATCTATCCTCATCTACTCCATCTTGATTAAACAGCACAATTTTCAGTCCAGACCATGTATGTCCTATAGTCCTGTACATGTTTGCCCACCTACTACATTTTAAGTCTGCAGAACCAAGTGGTAGAACTGCATACTGAACCACTGGGGGAAGTAATTGTCTATTTTAAAATAGTTGTGAAATCAGAAGCCCCTGAAACAGATTAAGAAACTGCTTAAAAAGCTACTACATATTTTATTCACTTCATCAAGTACTTCTTTATTAATCACAACAAAGGTAACCTGAGCTTAAAAAGAACAAAAACTTTGTAACTAAACAGCCAAACCAGTCTTACTTTCTTTCCAACTTCATGTGTGACCTGCCTCCAAAAAAACAAAAAAAAATTAGAAGAATGATGGATCTGAAAGCGACATGGTGCTAACAGCTAGATGTAAAAATATCCCCCCCCAATTTCACTTCTTTCTAAACCTAAAGGAAACAAACTGCTATTAATTGTCAACTTCTTTTGCATCACTGGATAAAGTAAGTTTACCCACTGTTGTTCAGACTGAGAATTACTACTGAAATATTTATAAAGCATTTAGTAGTTGCTTATTTAGGAACTTCTCCTTGTCTGTCTTAAACAGATAGCAAATCTCACTTGCAGGAAATAACTCCTGGTGTGCTACAGCCACAAAATACAGATATAATAATATTCCAAACACTATTCATTGAAGTGGGAAACCTTTTACGAAACCTGATGATTTTTAAAGGAAAAACAAAAGATGTTATTTCAACCAAGATATGAATACGAATAAATCCAACTGCCCCAAACTGTATTTTATTTCCTTTTCAAACTTTTCAGGGTTCAAGTTCAAGCCACTCCAATTCTGTTATAGCTTTGACCATTAAGTGGACTTTCAAACTTTTCAGGGTTCAAGTTCAAGCTACTCCATTTCTGTTATAGCTTTGACCATTAAGCATATTGTAGGTCCCAGCTTTCTCTCCATGCAGGTGGTAGCAGGCTGCACTTAAGTGAATTGCCAACCTTTCTTGATGAGCAAAGCTCAGCAGACAGTTTCATGCTTTAATTTTTGTGATCTTAAGCCGCAGAAGTGAAGGCCTTTAACTCATGATGAGAGTTATATGCATGTTTGCTCTGACTACAGTAATAAATTGTGAAAACTTGCATTTTTGTAATAAACTTGAAAAAACAGTATTTATCAATAAAAGGATGAATTTTTTTTGAGATTCCTCAAAAAACAATCTTTACATATGCTACGTATTTTTCTTTTCTCAAATTACTTTATGAGTAATATACTATGT
>NW_010134115.1:0-6881 GCF_000699245.1 Pterocles gutturalis | reverse complement strand
TCTGTGATTCTGTGATTCTGTGATTAGATTGCAACCAAATATAACTACAGCTAGGTTTTCCATTGACACTCTTTTAGGGAGGCACCCTGATCTTCTGCATACATCAAAATGAGGCATCTTCTCTCTATACTTTCTCCTTACTGGCAAAATGGCACCACAACACGAGGTGGTGCATCCACAGGCAGAGCTCCCCACGCCAAAGGCATCCCAGCCCCGCAGGCTCCCATCTGAGCCTGGCCCTGGAACTCGAGCTGAGCACAGCAAGCCGGGGCGCAGCTCCATCACGCCGTGACTGGCGTCAGGAAGACACAAGGATATGTAATTACACACCTGAAAGTACATCCAGTTAGGTTTTGCTAGTGTTACAGAATCCAGTGCTAGGACACCCTTCTAGATCCTGGAATCGATGCTAGAGCCCAGCACCTTGAGGGGTGCTACATAACACAGACAAAATGTTTTTTTCTCATCCAGTGCTAGAATTGAGAGCTGGCTATAGCAACTTGTGATTTACCTCTTTAATATTTGAGTCTGTTGCTCAAATGCACACAATTCCCGTCAGAGGCAGACAGAGACGACTCTCTAAGCTGCCACACACAGCCATGTCCAGATGGAAAGGCTGCACCCTGCGACCAGCACCTCTCCTGACTCAGCACCACTGCAGGTCCCAGCACCGGTCCCTGTGCGCGGGGCAGTCGGCATCTGCGGCTGAACAGAGCACCCTCCAAACACCTGCCCCAACCTCCAGCCTTTGAGGAACGAGAACCTGCTTCTCTCCTACCAGCAGCAGACAGCTGGATCAACGTGAATTAATTTGAGGTCATAAGGTGGCTTTTACAGTCTTTGCTTTTTTTTTTTTTTTTTCCCCAAACACACTTGCTGGGGAGAACATTCCCAGCACTCAGGAGAACACCACATTACTGCACATAATGGTTGAAGTAATTGCCAGATAACAGAACAAGGATGTCAATAATAGGACACTACCTTACCTTATAAGCATTATAAAAAGCTCTTTTCTTTTCCTGACTGAAACAGTCATAATCTTGTTCATTTTGCAGGTGTTCTGTAGCAGAATAACTGTTAAATGTGAAAGAAAAGGCTCCCACTTCCCATTACCCATTAAGACATGAGGCTCTGAAGATCCTAGGTTTTATGTGTTTTTACATGATCTCTCTTTTGTTATGCTAACCGATGTAGGTAAGGTTTAAGCATGGTGTTTTCTTTAGATGGTAGAAGAACTTTCTGCATTTCATCAAATACCAAGCGCTACAACAAAGCCCTTTTCTAAAAAGACTTAGAAAAATATGTTTCTTGGAAATCTGTATTTTGGAGTAAATTGCTCTCGTGATTCCTCAGCACAATACTCTGCTACATTTTAAATCAGTTATGGAGGTCTGACATATTAAGTCAGCATGAAGGTTTTGTCCATAATGCAGCAAAATCTTGTACCATCCACAACACTTCAGTTAACGCTCGTTTATTTCAGGTAGAGTCAAACCTGCTAGCACGCCTGCACAGAGCCATGGATAGCTGAGACGGAGAGATCTCAATTATTAGGTTTATAGAACTATAAAGAAAAAAGCTTTGTTAAATAAAATAAGTTATGAATTTCTCCTGCCACCAATATCACTCAGATGGGCGTGACCATCATGTTTTTTCCTGATTATTAATTCTGGTCTACAGGGAGTAGTACTCACTTTTGTTTCTTTCTTTTTTTCTCATGGACACAGGTGAGGGATAAACTGCTGACACTAGAGAGCTACGCAGCTGCAGAACAGGCCTAATGTCTGAATCTGCTCAGCAGTTCTTCTCCCAGATTCAAAGGTTAGGTTAGCCTATCTCAAAGGCCCACTGAGAATTATACAGTAAAGTACTCTGGAATACAGGAATCCAGCAAAAATTTAAGGCTGCCAAATTACTAAAAACACAGAAAGTAAATAAAGTAAGAAAATAAAATAATTCTTATTCAGGAAACAGTTTGGCTCTTATTTTAACAGAGTACCTGAAAAAAAAAAACAGCCAGAAGTTGATATGCCTGTCTAATTATCACATGGCTAACAGAATTACCTTAAGAATTATAATTCCTTTTGTTAATAGAGTGTAACTTAAACAGACACTAAGTCCTTATGTACAACATTACCATCTGACTGAAGTATAATGACTTTTTGAACACTTGGATTACTTGTCACTGTTCACAGTTTACCACTGATTAAGAGAGCTGCCCTCTAACTCAAAAGCAGCAGCACACCCTTTTCTGCATTTGGCAATCTCTAAAGAAAAGCTGGCACAGGATCGAAATAAAAAAAATACTGGATTTATTAATGCATTAAGTACTTTGTTAATTTGGAAATATACATTTAGAAATCTGAATCTTGACTCCAGAGGAATCCACTCAGTACATAAGCACGCAGATTTGCTCTAAAGACAGAGCAAGCATCAAACAAAACCATGTGGGTCCACTGCACATGCCAGAACCTATCATCATTCAGAGATTCCTAATTTGCCACCTGAAATACTTGTTCCTGATGCTTCAAGTGCTTTAGTTCAGTTCTTTGGAACAACTTTGCACCTTCAACAAGCTTAACTCACATGCATAGCTGCGCTGGCCGTAGGCAAGGGGAGGCTTGTATCATCCCAGGGAAGCATTCCTACTTACTTTATCCATGCGATCTTGTTCAACACCAAACTTCCCTCCATAGCCATGGGAAGCTTTTGGTCCTGTTTCAAGCTCTTTCTCTTTGAGGTTCTGGTGTTCTTGGAATACATTCTCTCTCAGCTGATGAATACTTTAAAGACAGATAATTAAGCAGCACGTTTTACTAAGAAAGTTTCAGAAGAGAACTTCAAAAGGATGCACAATAAAAAGATTATAAAAATATAATCTTAATTAAAAGTTGGACAACTTGTATTTTTCAAGCCCTTCCCATTTTTTCAGTGCACAAAGCACTTCATCATATTCTGAGAAATAGAATTTATTCCACTGCAAAACACTGACAGGGGAAAAAAAATGAAACAAAATGAAAGCATTAGTTTTAAGAGTAACATGGAAGGGTATTTTGCTATCTGAACAATCAATTACCCAGAATTAATGTGTGTCTGAAGCATACTCTCTTCTCATGTCCTAATTTAAGTTCTTTCCAATGCTTTATATTTAGATGGCAACTTTTCAGAATAATGATAATCTCTTATCATACAGTCCCTATGGTAACGGGACTCTAACTTGAACTGAGCATTTTGGACACAATGGTAACACAAAGCAGGGATGCAAGGAGACAGGCACCCCCTCTTCCCCAAGTGTTCTCTTGCTGTATGCAGGAACCAAACCCAGGGTAGTGCAGGCTACATGCAAGAAGGACAAATCAAGATGGTAATGTGTACCTTAGAACACTTCCCACCTGAGTTTAAAGTTTCCTCAAGCATAATTCAGCCAGCAGGCGTCCTCGCTGCCCTCCAAATGGGGCAGAATAAAAATGATCCCTGCAGCAAGCCACAGAGCTCACCTCTCTCCATTTGCAACACTGAGGACATCTATTCTTAGCTTTATACCATGAGGGTTGTTGCCCCAGAAATACACAAGCAAAACCAAAATGAACACCACAATCACAGATTTCCTACAACTGCTTTAGACACTTTACATAACAAGACTCAGAAAATGCATGATTTCTGTCTCACATAGTCCTTTGTGATGCATTCCTTTGCTTTTCTGCCAGGGTGCTCAATTTCTTACGTTGCCAGAATTTTTATGAGCTTAGTACCAGTTTTCTAAGCAAAGTCTAAGAATTAAGAGATCAAATATATCTTTAAAGTACCAAACTGGAGCTGCTCAGATCACCCAGCACAAACATCTCCCCTGGCAGTATTGGCTCTTCCACCAAAACAGAACAAAGAAACTTCCCAGACACAAAGAGGCAGGAAAAGTAACATTTCCAGTTACAAAGAAAGATTTAAGAGTCTCTACACCATAGTTCTGATCTTAATTTCAAATCTGAAGATGCTGACATATTTGAAAAATCTGGCAAATAATCAGTCTTCTACAGAGACTCTTGTTTTAATTATGAAGATACAAGTAACCGAGAACATGAGCTGATTAAGTCGCCTGGGATTGTGACTATTAATAAATTCAAAAGAGAGCTGCTTTACTTGATGTGCTCTTGATGGCCGGATCCTTTCACAGTTTTAGCTCCCCAGCGCTGTTCCTTCTCACTCACATCATTCTACAAAGGACACACATAGAAAGAGTTAAAAACCCAAAGACATCACTAGTTATCTGCACTTTAGAGTTCACAGCAAAAGCCTTCAGCAGTCTGCAAGATCAGAGGAGTTCGAAAAGTAATTGATACCACCTTCACCCTGAGCCCTGTGCTTTGTCCACTGCTGAAGCACATGGACCACACATTCCATCCCAAGAAGGTGCTGCTTCTCAACACAAATCTCTTCCGTACTGACTTCACCGCAGCACCCAGTCAGGATAACGTAGTTTAGTTCATCATGCACAGACTCAAAACCCCAGTTCTCCCTCCTTCCAGGAATATGCTCCCAACAGTTTATTTTGCTGAGATGCAGCTGAAGAATTACTCTTTATCGTGCTACATAACACACTTCTGCTGAATCAGTAAAATTTGAAAGCCATACCACAAAATCAGGATCCGTCTCCCAGTCATCCGCTCCGTCATACTGGTTGACAGGGATGGCGTGGCCTGCAGTAGCCTTCCACATCTGCAACACCATCAGAGGAAGCACGGTCACACTCTGGTTACACGTCAACTCATTTTATATTATGTATAAACTGATAGAGACGCAATCCAAAATTCCCAACAAAATACGTTATTTAACCACATAAACAGAAGCTAAACTTGCAGCGAAAGCAGATTTGACCATTGGCTCTCAGGCTGTCTTCTCAAGCTGGCTTGAAAACCCCTTTTAATTTTCCCATTGGCACTGCAAAAAGGAATCACTGACGTGATTTCAAAGAGAACAAGGAAGTCCTTCCTTGCCCAAATTAACGTGTCTTTTCTTCATTCACTGGACTGAAAGATTTCTCTTCAAACAGGTCTCCAATCAGGTCTCCAAAGACCGTCGCTAATTCTAGATCCAATGCATCTATTTAAGGCATAGGAAGAGTTGTTTTTTTCCCAGCCATTACTAGGGATGAGCATGACATTGTTTATCAGGCAGTACAACCTACATTGTTTCCTCCATTGCGTAATGAGTGAAAGAAATCCAAACAACTGTAAGAATTTGCATGCAACCTAGACGTTAGTCCACCTGCCTGCAACACCAGCGTACAAGACTTACAGCATTTCTCAGACAACCCCTGGTGAAACATCTACACACACTCAAGTGTCTTGTCTGACTTTTAGGAGAAACAGGGCGAGCGCTGGAGTACTGACGGCAGGAAGCAAAACTCATTAAAAGACAAGCAATAACATCGAGAAACAACATTCAAGACTTTTAAGCGCTTAATGATTTTGGGCATCTCACTTTCCAGAAACCTCATCCCCTGCGGGGTATCAGGTTGGACACTTTAATTAACACTTTGGAACGTGACTCGTGAGCAGAATAGCTGACCTGCCTGGTGCTAGTGGGTGTATTTCATGCCCTTTATACCAGGTACATCAAAACAAATAAATTCTAAAAAGCAAACCAAAAACAACCAGAAAAAGCTTTCTCAGGTACATGAGTTAGAGGAAGGATTTTTCTTCTTCATCGCTATTCCACTAGAGTTCAGTTCTTTATCACACCATCATTCTGTCCACTTACCTTTATCTATCAAGAAGAGATTTGTAAGGATAATTACCATGGACTATTTCATTCACACAAGCATAATCCTGTAGGTGGAATGAACACTGCCTTTTAAATAAGTAACTAATAAACCACAGGTAAAGCGCACAGAGAGAAAAAAAAAACAAACCATCGATTGCTGTACAGCCTGATAGGATAAAACAATGAGGGAGTTTTATGGAGCATTTCAGAAATTTCAGGACTGGTAACAAGAACAAAAGCAACTGATCAAGTGATTGTCAAACAGCAAGGTAGGAATGACAGATTGCCCCAGAAGGAGGGTGTCAGAGCAGAGCAGATGACACGCTGACAAAGCAGCAGTGTGTTTCCCCTTCTGCTTCCTCAGGTCTCCCATCTCCAAATTCCTATAGCAAGTAAGGACCTAGCATTTATTAAATTACTTAATATCCAGAAAACTTATGAGACGACATATTTATAATAAAAACCAATGGAAAGAGGAAGTGAAATAACGAGCCTGAATTCCACTTCTAAACAAAAGCAGAAGCGCAGGTACACATGGATGTGGTTACTCCAGGTATTAAGTTGTGTGAAACACAACTTTTCCTCCCAGAGTACATGGTTCAAGCATTCCCTTGATTGTTTTGTTTTCCTTTGTGCATTCATTCCCGCTTGGGCATTTAAAAGAACAAAAGCTAGATCCCGAAGCCTAGATTTCTTTGCTTCCTCCTCAAACTCTCCCCAACAGGAACAAAGGAAGGATGGATTTCACACGCACGCCCTTACAAAATCCACAATCCTTCCTAAAAAAAAATACACAATCCACGCTCCTTCCTAAATTACGCACATAAACGTCAACATTTTTCCACGCCTCCAGCCTGCATTCTATAAAGCGAATTCCAGAAGGGAGCAAAGCAGCCTAGGAACACGGGAGCTCAGGCAAGACCGGCTAGGAACAGGAATCAGCCCGGTTTCCGCAGCAGCTTGCTCTTCGAGCATCTCTTCTGAAGCAGAATGTAGAGAAATATGATCTATTTATGAGTCACTGACTCACATGGTCAGATTTCTGAAGGAAAAAAGAAAACGCTACGGTTCAAGTGCAAAACTGAGGCTAAATATTCGCCTGGAATGGAGCTGGCCAGCGC
>NW_010134114.1:82033-102708 GCF_000699245.1 Pterocles gutturalis | reverse complement strand
ACCACCTCCTCTCCCCACCTTTGGCGGGGGGTTTAGTCCCTGGTTAGCTCCCAGGGGGGCAGCCCCACTCCTGCGTGTACAACCCACCAGCTCTTCTGTGTGTCTCTAGCTGTTTGATTAGCAAGATCTTCACATGTATTAGCTGGGTCTCAAAGGATCTTTCTCAAGGCCTCCCCTCTCCCTGACCAAAGTTACAGGTGAGCATTAAAGGGCACTACAGGAAGCGTCATGTATTAGACTGTGGTCTCTGGTTTTGGTGGGCACGTCACAGGGAAGAAGGTAGTACTCACATACATGGGTCCATGCCTCAGGCCTGCTCATCCTCATATTGTTTGATGCAGACTTGAACACCTCTCCAAACAGCTATAAGCATGATATGTCCAGAGTGCAAGCAGAGCGAGAGATCCAATCCACAGCCAAATCCCACCCATCCATTGCCTGAAGTCACTCCTCCTTTAATGCACCAACAGGGGCACAACCGTATCTTGAAGTTTCTGGAGCTTTGGCAAATGCAAATACTGTGGTGCCTTCAGTCCCTGAACAACATATGAAAATAAAATCAGAGAGCAGTGGATGTATTAGTTTCTGTACTGAGATATTTTTAATTTTTTTTTCAAAATCCTGCATATAAAACAGCCAAAGGGCAAGGGTGATTGTGGCACTGATTACCAGAGAAATATTTGCAGGAATTAGTGGTGGAAGTTTAGCTGTAAGCCCATCCTACAGAACCTGTTGACTGAAATTTAATGATGCTTTGTCAAATGCTGATGTTTTCAAAAAATTGAGACATCTTTCTTTTTACTAAGTATTTGATGTATTTGTATGCATCACACAGTAATACATCTTAGTTTATATATTTTTGGCATTCTAAAGCATGATCACACTCAAGGATGTATCTACCAGTACTATACTATACTATAAGGTATTGAGTAAACTGGCAAAAAATGTTTTGGTTTATACATAAAGAATTAAAGGATGAGTAATTCACAATTGTTTGCTGCAGTTCTAATCCATCCAATGGACACAGGAGACAAGGTTCACAAGTCCCTCCAAGCATCTGTAAATCTGGCTATTTGCAGTCCTAGAGACTTTTTTGCAGGAGCAAACCATTTAACAAACACCGTGAATATGTCAAAAAAATTTTTTCTACCACAAATGCATTGCATTGAATTTGTCTCTGTTTCTTTCCTTCAGCTCCAGCAAGGAACTTAGATCTCCATTTAAGTAAAATTGGTTATTGCTGTCAAATATCAGTTAGAAAATACCAGCATTTTTCTTTTCCCATCTTAGCTTTAGCTATGATTTTACATGTGTCTTGGTCTCCACTGACAGATTTGAAAAAATCTGGATATTTAAGGGAATTACATTGGGAACTACTATGGCTTTCTCTGCAGGTGTTGCCCCTCCCTGTTTATTCACTATTCCAACAAAAGCAGTAAATAGACAATAAGAGAAGCAGCAGCCCTAGCAAGATGCAGATGAGCTCAGTGCTTAGCCTTCACCACCTTGATGCCTTCCCCAGGTGGAATGGGAAATGAGGAGGGAGTGATGTACTTGCTTGGTGTGTAGGGCATGGGGGAGGACAGGGCTTGCTACTGATAAAATTTTGCTTTTAGTAATTCAGAAACATTTCTGCACCCTGACCACTGCAGCCCTGCCACGTAGTATAAAACGATGGGTTTAGAGACTACCGAGTGAATCTCATGAGCACAATTTTCAATCTTAAAAGGGCAAAACACAGACAGGGAGAAATGATCTTGTGTACATCACTGCCCTGGCCTCCCTCATTCATAAATGCTCGGGCGTGGACTGTTCTTCTGCCAAGATGCACAATCAGCATTGCAGACCTGAAGAAAAATGTGGGAGAAACTACAGGAGCAAACGTGGAACTGGCAGCAGAGTCAGGGAATACAAACGGGTGACATAAAAGAGACCATGGTGAAATTCAGAATGTAGGCCAAGCCCATTCAGCTCTTGCAATCAAGTGTTTACCATCTGCTGCAGCATCATTCTGCTCCCACCCTTGTTGCCTTCATTCTGAACAATGCAACGTTTCAATCTTCTTTAAATTCAAGGACACCGAGTCCCTGAGTGCCCCGCTCACTAGCACTGAAGAGGAAAACAAACCTGCCCGGCCTTAACAGCGCCTGAGCTTACGTCAGTGATGCAGAACATATTGCTTCAAATGCATACTCTTCTAGGGGTGCCATCCATCCACGCTGACAAGAAATAGAGCGTTCCCTCCCTTTATCATGTCTGAGAGAGAGGAATGTGTGAAGCAAAGCTAAATGTGTGAAATGCAAATACAAGTCGCTACATTCTGGTAATAGATTTCCTGTATTGTCTAGGAGTACTGCAGGGCTCTGGCTCGGGGATGCTAATCTCCCCAACAGATGGCACATCATCCCTACCTACATGGAAAAGATGCACTTCTGAAAAAGCGAAGAGGCAGGAGCAACACAAAGCATGCAAGGGGGGCAGAGTGCCATCCCTCTAGTCACAGCTCTGAGTATCAGGGCTGGAGATCACAATGGAAACTAAGGCACCTCTGTCCCAGGTGTTCTCTCAAAGGTGGCTATAGGATTATTTTTTTTAAAAAGGAGAGATTCTTGGGATTTTTTAACTGGCAAAAACATTTTTAAAAATAATGTTTAAGTACAGGATAATAGTATACTAGTATAATATAATGTGGAGACTTGCATCCACATTTTATTTCCACACAAACACTTGTGTATGTAAGTGTATTCATGTAGAGCATTAATTTCATATACAAGAAGAGTTTGCCACACCTGGGGAAGGCAGGCACACAGAGGTTTAGCTGGTGTCGCAGCAGTTCTGTTGGGATATCTTGTTTTGGGCCACTCTGGCTATTTCTCAATAATAAACTAAGCTGTAAGAGCACTGTTCTTACTTGACTACATGCATTGGCCATGGTGTCACTGCATCTATTTAAAACCAAACAAAAGCACAACTGAGCTGAAACAGTTATAAAAACTTGGAGCTTTTACAAGGCCTGCTCTGAACCAGCTGTCCTTTCTAGACATTTCCAGCTGATGACATTATCATAACGCATTCTTTCTTCCCCACAAGAATTTGAAAACACTGTTGAAGTACTGTGCATGACTTCAGCATCACGGATCTTTACAAACACCTCATGAGCCACCTGGGAGACATCGCAGAAGAAACAGTGTGCCTGGTGTCCTTCCCGGGGCCAGCTCACGCGTATCCGAACACCGAGTGAGGAGGCACCAGCGTCAGGCGGTGGCCACCAGGTGGATGTGGTCTGTTCTTCTGGAAGGCACAAGGTCTCCTTGGAAAACAGTTTTTCATGCATGAACAAGGCACACTGGGAGCAGCAGGAGCTGTGGCACCCAACACAGCTCATGCTGCAGCCAGAGCCTGTCCCGGCGCTGGAGCACCCGCAGCCCCTGCTCCCCTCCTGCGTCCCCTGCTGCTGCGGAGTCACTGCAGGAGCCCGCTGTCCCTAAGCGATGGCACTGCAGATTGACACACAGCCTGTGGTAATGTGATATCTTTGACGTATTTATACTGTCAGATTTATTTGCAATTGGCTGGTACAGTTGAAAAGTTCAAAAAGAGGAAAAGCAGGGAGTTAACAGATCCGTAGCATGAGTGTATAGATTGAATTTCCTTAGGAAACCGAGCATCAGTAGTTGTACCGCTATGATCCCTGAAGAAATTGTCTGAGGATAACTTAATTATTTTAAAGTATTTGGGGATTCAATTGCTGGTGGCAACTCGAGAAATGTCACTCATTTTTATCCAGTGGAAAATATATTTAGTTTGTGAATGAAAAAAAAAAATGAATAACACTCTCAGTGCTTTGAGACGTTTTTCTGTGATGTGTTTAAAGTGCTTAGTGCACAGAGGGACAAAAGATCTGGTGCAACCTCTGCAACCTATAAAACTACCAGTAAGAAATAGCAAATGTAATAGCCAGCCCTGGTAGAAGCTCAGGGGGCCTGCTGACAGGGCTGACTTAATTCATTTTGCTGCAGACTTGAGGAAAAGTTGGCCAGGTCTTTCTTACTACTTCTTACTATGAACTGCAAGTGTGATAGTTCCTGGCAATCTGCGTGTGATTTATTCTCTGCATAGGTACAATCTGATCAATCCCAAATTTCCTTCCTCAATATCTTAGACATACTAAACAAGTATAACTCCAATTTAATTATTAAAAACTACTTTCCAAGTAGATGGCTGGTAAACTCCTATCTTGCTTGTCCACGGGATAACTTTTTTAATTTCCCAAATGGTGTTAATAAAGTTACCTTGCATTGCCCAGCTTGTAGCCTTTTGGATGCTGAGCTATAAAAGGGAGGGCCAAGAGGCAGGATACAGCCTTAGAAGTACATTGACAGTAGAAAAGTGAATGCCAAATTCAAACCTGTCAGGAAGGTTACTTCATCCACAAGATAAAATGAACAGGACAGGACATTGATATTCCACGTGTTTACTGACTTGTGTCTGGTCTGCACAGCAGTTAACCTAGGAAAGAGTTGGTTGGATTAGAGCGGTCTATCCCAAATGCTTATGTTTCTAAACTAAATTTATCCTATTTTCACACATGAAGTTTATTCCTGAAATCCAACCAAACTGAAATCAGGATAACATGGTGTCTTAAGCCATCAGCATCATTTGAATTTGGATTTGCACAATGATATGGGCTTTATTACACCTGGAGATATTCTCCATAAACTCTTGATAAGAGCTGGAAAAAACCCACAGAGAATATTTCTGCTTCAAAAAATGCACTGAGGTCTAGATCCACCTGACTGCTCTGGACTTACCAGGATTAAACCAGTGTAGCCATCACCTAACTCCTCCTGCAGGTATTTTGCTCCAAAACTCAAGAGCCTCGAAACCTCCTTACAGCCACTGAGCAACACTGAAGATGGTTCCCAAAGTTTCACAATAAATTTCCTAGGCATGGAAAGGTCTTATTTTGGGCAAAGGTGTTAATACTCCCAGAATCCACAAACTGATTTTTTTGCCTGTGTTCTTTTGAAGACAGATAAAAATTGTACTAAGGAAATTCTATAGAGAAAACAATTTGCATATGCCAACATGCTTATGAGTCTCTTCTGCTGCTCCTAAAGGCCACCAGTGTTTCAGCTTGATCCAGTTACTGCATTGTACAGGTTATCTCACCAATCATTTTCCTTTCCTCCCTTTCTTCAGTGCTGAGCCTCGTTAAGGGGAAATATGACAGGTCCAGTCAGTGTTAAATCCAACCTCTCGGGTTGGTTCTGTATTTGGAGGCAACCTGAGGATATGTGAATTTTCATTCGACACAAAAGCAGCCTCCTGGCACTTGCACTCTTTAATGGATTTGTACCATTTACAGTAGTTGTGCTTGTCGTATTGTTTTCCACCAAATTTTGTCTCTAATAAAGATTAATATTTATATAAGTGTTTGCATATATACATATACACATTTCCTTGAAATGTCTTTCAGCACTCTGGTAAAACACCAGGAAGATATTTTTCAATGCATTGAAAAGATCCCTGGGTTGTTTTTTTTTTTCACTCTGCTATTTCAAAATGTCAGAAATATCAATGAAGTGATGCTTGAAGTGAAAATGCAGCAGTATTCTGTCTTTAAGCTTGACTCATTCTGAACAGACACAGGTCTTATTCCTTTAAATTCTTCCTGTCCTTCAATTTTAACTCTTTTGTACAACCTTTCGGTTGTACAGGAGAGTGTATATGGAGCACGGCGCAGTTCCTCCTGGGGAGGCTTGGCAGAGACTCTGTCCGTTATGCTGATGAAACCTCTCCCTCTGTGATGAGGGACAGAAGCTAAACTGGGTTCTGCTACTCAAGAACAAACACAACAACAGCAAAAAAGAATACTGAGAAAGAGGCTGAGCCTTTCCCACTCACAAATTTTAGCTTCAAAGCAAGATGCTGAACAAACAAGCACCTGACAGCAGGGGCGTTGGGGGATGCCAGCTCTCATGGGACCATGGGGTGCACCCGGGCAACAGCCCCGCACACACCCCGCTGTGCTGCTGGCTGCGAGGCAGCCTCTCGCTAAATGTTACCATAACTTCCACAGTAGCCACTGCTTAATGAACCATGGCTTAATCCATTAATGGAGCTGAACCAAAACGAGTAAAATCACGCTGAGGGCAAATTTGTCCATTTTCTGTTGTCTCTTGAATCTCAGCTGGGGGAGGATGGACCAAAGCAGTTCTCTGACAGCAGACACAGCCTTGCTGGGGAAAAAACAACTCACATTAAAATCAGTAATTGCACAACTCTTCAGGAGGTGTTCATTGATTTGCAAGGTGTGCAGAGAACCTCTCCAAACTCCCTCCTTGTTGCTGCCTTCCTTCAAAAATTCAAAGCCAAAAAGTAACATCAAAGTCACCTCAGCAACGGCACCAGCCGTGGCCATCCTGTTTGTATGTCCTGAGTAAAGCACAGGAGGGTTTGTTTGAGGAGACCCAGAAAAACCCTCACCTGTTATGGGCACTTCATTCAGTTTTTAAAAGGAGCTGGAAAGGACACGCAGGCTATGTGCCTTTTGCCCCGCAGGGACTTCTGTGAGACAAAATCCAGAAGCAAACGCCAGGGCAGGACCTGTGAGCGCAGAGTGGTGATGCTGCTCAGGAAGGGACCCGAGCTCGTGTGAGGGGCTGGCAATGCTCCTGGAGCTCAGCCTCTCATCTGTGATCGACAGCAGGGGCCCCTCTGCTTGCTACCCTGTGCCAATGCTGGGCTTTGCTCCCCATGCTGGTAACTGCCCATGGCAAGCCCATACCAGGCTGCGGCCAGGAGCCTGCCTGCATGGCTCCCGTCTGCCTCACCCGCAGCAAGGGTAACCAGTGCAGCGTCTCTGGGCCTGGCGTTTGCAGAAGATGCAGTGGTGTTCCCCAGCTCTGCGCTGTGCTTCATGCAGGGATCATCATCTCTGGTGTCTAAGACACTGCCTGACAGATGCCTTGTATTCCCAACACCAGGTACACCAGAGAACCCTGTAGTGAAGCAATGACATGGGCAATATCTTGAGCTTTGTCCGCTGCCAGGAGGGCCAGATGGAAGGGGTTTGTGGGCACGACACAGCCCTTCTCCAAGTTGCTGCCGAGCTGATTAAACCTACAGCATGGCCATCACACTGGCATTGCCCCACGCTTACTGAATGCACAGAGCACAGCACCCTCCTGAAGCCAGTGGAGCCATGAGGTGTCCAAAATAATAAAATAAATATAGATACAAATAAAACAATAAAAGCTCAGGATCCTGGGTTGGGCTGCCTGCACACGCCCCGGTCACAAGTGCTCCTCAGCACCAGGCACAACAATGCAGGAGCGAGCTAAGGAGCTCTTCAGGAGTCAGCATGGGGCTGGATGGGCCTGTTATTCCTGGCAGAGCTCCAGTGCTGCCAGATCCAGTGTAATTTTCAATAAAAATGGAAACATAACGCAGGAAGCCACAAACCATCTGTATGTAAAGCTAGCTTAGGTCTGCAGAGTTTATTAGCCTGGGCTCCTGGCCACAAGAAAATACCTAATTTGCTTCTGGACTGCAGCTAGCCCTGGAAACCACACAGGACGTTTCTGCTGGGCTCCATGTAAGCAGCGAGTAGGTGTCACCTTGATTACCCAGCGTGACATTTATCTTTGAGAGGGATGGGCTATTTTGCACCAGTAGTTCTCATGATGTGTGATTAGTGCAAAGAAATATTGGAAGAAGTGGAAAAGCATTTATTATATTTATTCTTAAATAGATGAGCTGTAACTTTAACTATCACTCACGGAAAAAGACTTGTTTGTCCCCAGTTTGACAAGCAGCTGGGTCCAGCCCCTCCCTAGACTGGGCAGTCGGCAGCAGGGCACACTCACATTGACACAGAGGTGAAAGGGGATGTCAGGGAGAGTGTTTCTGTGGGGCCATGGGCAAAGAAGTCCAAGTTGCGGTGCACCATGAGCATGGGCTGGTACAAACCGCGCCAGGAGCAGGGGAGCTGTGCCCACTGGGAACCCACCCGTGTCCATGCCAGCAATAGTTGCACTGGTGCACAGGGCTTGGGAAGATCTCATCTCATCTCACTAATAAGGTGAAGGGATGAGACCCAGATTTTGCTGTCGTGGAATATTGAATCATTGGGTTCATGTTGCAGATGAAGGTACACATTAGGCACCACATTGCTCAGTCCTGACAGCACCGAGGCACTTCTAAACATGACCAGAAGCAAGATTTCAGATACCATGGGAGCTTCAATGTCAGAAATACAGGTGCCTTCTAGTTTAGGCACATCAAGAGCTGAGCATCAGCCCAGTGGGTATTTGAAGGAGCACAGTTTGACCGGCTGAGGTGCTCAAAGAGGGAGTAAGGCGAGCAGGAAATTTGGCAGTACTTTTGCAAACTTCATCCTCGTGCAAGTCACTTACTTAACGCTCATTTTTAAGCTCAAACACTCCAGTTTCACCCTATGGTAAAATTTAAATGCCACAACAGTGAAAAAAAACCTCAAACAAAACAAAACCAAACCAATCAACTAAAAAAAACACCTAACGCACAAACTGTAAAACCATGCGTTCTGCTTTTCCTATGTGAAATCTGGACATTTTGTGAATTCATATGTCCCACCCAGCCATACAACAGAAGTGCCAGCAGACATACAACCCCCCAGCTCTGGGTCTGGGTCTTTGCCCGGTGCGGTCTGTGCCAGGACGCTGCGTATCGGCACAGTGACCGCAGCAGTGATGCTGCGAGGGCCAGAGCTCCCCATGGAAGGCCAAGAGCTAGCAGGGTAAGCCATACCCTCTCTTGCCTCTCTACACAGCCTTTCACACACCAACTTGCCCAAGTTATTTCTCAAGCTGCCGATCTCTGTTAGCAACCCTGTAGGTGACTCCAGGCTGCTGGGGGCAGAGCGGTCATATACTTTTCCACCAGAGAAACTTTGCTCCTCTTTTAGACTCCACTTCTAAGGGAAAGCATGCTTAAAGCCATGGAGAGTGTTAAGCAGTATTGCAGATTACTTTTAACAGGAAAGCATGACCCTTCTCTTACACCCCTCTCTTACTCTTACACTCCTTACAGGACCTAAAATTACCATTGACTGTTGTGTACCAAGACAGAAAAGCCGTGTCTCATAGTGATGGACTGGATTACTCCACTGACTTTTACATTCAGCAAAAGGCTCTGTGTATATCAGGACATAGTTTAAAAGGAACGATCATCTTTTTAATAGATCACATACTGAGTCACAAGCTACATATTCAACAGAAAATCAAGCTAATTGCTCACTTCTTCTAAGATAACCCTGAAGGATAATCAAACTCTGCAAAACTGTTTCTTAGTTGGAAACTAAATAATTAAGCTGAAGAAATACATTTCTCTTTCAAGTTTCTCTCTGTATTTTCTTTTATTCTTTGTACCAAATACATCAGCATGAACATAAGCCACTGACTTTAATTAAAAATTAAAATTAGCTCTAGTTTTGTTTTGTTAAATCTACAGCTGAAAAACAAGAGACTGTCAAGACAGAAAAAGAAAACATTGCAACCTTCCTGCCAGTTCTCATCTCTACCCACTTACCCAGCAAATTGTAAACACGCCATGCAGCATCTTCTTCCTGCATGTAACTCAAGCATCTTCAGCGGGATTTACTGCAGATGGACTTCAGCTTGTAACAGCAGCTGTGTGTAATATAAATAAAGAAATGGACAGTACCATAACATGATAGATTTGTGAAGCCCCCAAATTTGATGGGAATCTTCTTTATTAATTTAATCTATTAGTGGCTAATTGCTTACGTACTGTAAATCTGCAAAGGTCAATTCTTGAAATCACCAAACAATAAGAAGGTATAAAACACTAACAAGTCCTAATACACTAGGAATGTTAATCAATAGTCTAAATGAAGCCTTGTATTGCCAATGATGCATGAAAATGTATTATTGTTAGGGACTACAAGCCTGGGTTTCACTGAAAGCAATAAAATAAAAAGCCATGTATTTTGAGAGAAATGCTGTATAAAGAGCATCTGTAAATATTGACTGTACAACGAACTTTTTCAAAAGAGCATCTTCAAGGAATAAGCCATTTCACTGAAAAGCTACTTTCTTGCACAAAAAGGAAAAAGAGTGCTGATGCAATAAACCCTTGACAAAGGCCAACTCTGAACTATACGGGTGTAACAGGAGAACATGTTTATATACATTAAATACTGCATTTTAAACATATATAAATAAATATTTATATACATTAAACTTTAATAAACTTGCTTATAAACCTGCAGCTTCACCCCAGACAGAATCCTACAGCTACTCCATTCAAACAAGCGTGCCAAGAGGACAGGGTTACTGCAGTTCACTGCTGTAGGAGGAAACAGACTCTTTACGTGGAGGCTCGCTCCACTGTATTGCTTTATGCCCAGTTAGAAAATTCCTGCCTTACCGAGTTTCTAACTGGTTCGGATGAATGTTAAGAAAAAAATGGTATTTTAAAACTGTCTCTGAATTCTAAAAGGCTGCAGAATAGTATTCTGTTTGTAGGAGCAATTTAGCTTTATTAAGCAGCATGACATGGGCTAAGTGAGCTAAGACAAGCTTTGTGCAGTGCGCTGCAGCAGAGTCAGCAGCAGCAGCAGAAGCCAATCAGTCTAGAACCTGATTACCAAGAGCTGCACTGACACACTGCAAGAAAAGGTGTTAAAAACCCCTCATCTCACTTACTCATCCACCAAGCTAGACACCCCATTCCACCTCTGATATTATTGAAGGAATTTCTCATGGCAGCAGAGGCTTGGCAAACTATACTTCTCAGAAAATATTTTTGCGTTTCTCTGTTTCATTAAACCTTTTTGCCAAACTGCTGATTGTGAAGGTTGTTTCACTTGCACAGCATTGTTAGAATGTATTTCACAAGCAGTGTAGACAGCACTTACTGTGAAATGTGTATTTCTTATTTTCCTGTCGGTAGGAAAATAAAATACTTAAAACCATTTGGGAACCTAAAGAGTTAGACCTGCCACAGACAAGTCTTAAATTGCTATTATAAAAAGGTCCATTAGCAGGTTTGATCTGAGCAAGGAGGGTGTACTAGTTTACTGTATTAATCTGATTTCTTCCCAACTAAATTCTGCTCATGAATTTTAGAAGTATTGAATTAGAGGAATCTGGTTTTCAGGGACAGGCATGGATCCTGGGAACAGTCATATAATAATGTACTCTTATGTTTTAGGCAGAAAAAAGGAAGCATTATTCTTTCCGAACATTTCCTTCCTCTTTAAATCTTCAGATATTCTGCTTTCTCTAAGGTCATTGCATGAATTTAAGATACACCATTCTGGAAACTAAATTAGCCCTCATTTACTGGGAAGTTGAATGCAGCCAGACTAATGGTGGTGCAAATATAATTGGTTCCCAACATGTGTCAGTGTGTATACTCCTCAAGCCACAGAAAAGATGCATTATGGGACTAATTTTTAAATGTTAATGGATATTGGATGTTTGCCAGACACCCAGCTGTGCACAAAACATTGAGATGGTAAATAGCTCTTGATCTGTTTAGAAACAAATTATAATGGCTGTTTGGATTCCACATGACTGAAGGCATGGTAACCAGCACCCGCTCACAGACTGACCCTATTAACTGCACTAAGGGGAATGAGCTGATTTTTAAAATCAAAATAAGAGACATAAAATAAGGCTACTAAGATACCATTTACATTTTTTCAGACTAATATTAAACAAACAAAATCCCAACTACAAGCCATAGCACCTGTTACCATTGTCTACATGAGCTACGTTATTTAAGGGAGCTTTTTTGCTAGGTTTCTTTGGTAGGAGGTCAAAAAGAAAATGCTTTCATCACTCAATTAATTTGATTCTAAAGCTGAGATCCGAGTGAAAAGCTTACCTGCACTTATAGAATAAAATCTCTCCTGCCGCACGTCAGCAATGGGTCTCGCTGAGATGCACTAGGGAACAAGACCTCTCTTCATTTGATGTGTAGTTCTCATAACTTTAATTTAAAGTCTAGGAATATCAGTATTTGCAGGAAATTCTGTACTTGAATGTCTTACTAATTGTATTCATTTGGTCAGCAAAGCCCAACAGGGAATTTTTAATCAGCTGGATTAGGTGCTTTTGATTACTACACTGTAGCATTAGCAGAAAGCATCATTTTGCAAGTGAAAAGTGTACTAATTGTCAGCAACACAGGAGAGCTCTTTTCTGTAAAGCTGTATGTTCAGCACTTTGAGACCCCTTTTCACTAATAAATAAGACAGTCACATGTGTATTCAGGAGATCCTCCCCTTTAGGATTTTGCTGTTTGGATTTGAATAATTCTGGAAAAGAGCTTTCAAGTCTACGACATGACCAATCCATTTAAGACACCAAAGTTTCTCCATAAAAACAAAACAAAACACGAAAATGGTAAGCAATTCCAAGCAGAAGAGCAGAGTGTCATTGAAACAACAGGGAATGACTCAAGACTGCCCAAGAGCTGACTAGGCAATGTCAATAAATCATAGCCTGTCAATAATGCAAAATTTCTACTCCCCAAGTAACTTTGCAGTTACAGCTTTGTATCTTGAATCTGTGCTTCTTAGCATTATTCTATGTGTTGTTTTTTAACTGGGTGCTTTCTGCTAATTTTGGTACCTTACATAGCTCATTCTCTATGATCTGAAATACACTCATGTATTAGGAAAGGAAGTCTGAGAGTCACTTCTAGATTTCTTCAAAATTAATTTTCTCTTTCTCAAAAGAATATTGCTCTCACCAAATGCAGAACATCTAAGAAAATAAAAGCATCCTGACCATTAGGAAATACGTGCAATTCAAAAAGGCACCATCAAAACATGTCAAAGGAGGATATTTTTTCCCTGACAGTTCCAGAGTCTTGATCCATTCCTACAGAGTAAGTATAGAACTTGGGGAAATGTTTTTCTTACCAGCAATTTGAAGTGCTAAAAAAAAAAAAAATGAGACAACAAACAAAAAACCCTTCCTCAACCCTGTGGACTTGCACGAGACGAGGCCTGGCCCCATGGAGACATGCCCTAGGCTTGCTGCCACCCCACTGCGGGCAGGAGGGCAACGCTGGCACCTTCAGCCCCACACAGCCCTGGGCACATCCACAGCACAGGGGTTTTGTTCTCCCAAAAAAATCCAGATGCTCACGGGCTGGGAATCAGACAAACAAGTTTACCTCCAGCCTGCTAGCAGAACATGAGAAAGTCACAGCACTGCCTGCAGCTTCAGGGATACTGGAGAAGAGTCAGGGTTTGGACATATGATGAGCATTGGTAGTGAATTGGGTTTGGAAAAGAGAAGTTGGGATGGCAACTGGATCTCCTCTGCGCTTCAGAGAGAGGATTTTATGCTTTTGATGCTGTGCTGTCAACTCATGCTTCCTGCGCCGTTGCCGGTAGGCAAATCACAACTAGCTGATGTCCCACAAGAGGAAAAAGGGTGAAAACAAGCTTGCTGTTCATTCCTCCTCCTGGCTGGGGATCTAAGGAGTGTGCCCATAGCCACGCGTAATTCACACCTTTATAATGTTCCAATGTATTCCATCCCAGCTGCAAACAGACAAACAACCAGGACTTCTCTTTCCTACTAAATCACCGATTCAACATCAGGATTCAGACAGCACAACTACTTCAAGGACCAAGCAATACCTTCAGTCATGTTAGCATAAATCTGAAATAATTCCACTAAGATTGGAGAATTTATTCTTAATTTTCAAAAGCAAATGAGAACAGAGTCTGACCAGCAGCATTCAGGGTTTGAACGACCTATATCCAAAGTGTGTTTTCACGGATGCAGAGTAATTTCATTATTGTACTCTGCAAAATCTTTTACTTGCATAACTTGTTTCCATTTCTTTTTAGTGTAATGAGATTTCGTGATGAAAGCCAAATACAATCTAGTATAGCAAAAGTGCATGTTACACTGATCCTAATAAGCCCAATGAAAATCAATAATGCTGCTAGTTTCCCTGAAATCAGCCTACATAAGCTCCAAGCACCGTGCTCTGCCTAGAGCAGAGTTATTAGCAGCTTATATAAGACAGATATTTCCTAGTAGAATCTGAAAACAACCACACTTGAGGTAAAAAAAAAAAAAAAATAAATTGCTGTTATAAAACCCCCCACAGAAGGAGAGATAGTTGTCTCCTGTCCTTAAACTGCAAGTAAAAAAAAGATCAGTTTCCTTCCCTTTTCATCCAGTTGCCAGCTGCTATCAAACTGCTCTGCTGACTGCAGCTTGCGTGAGGACATGTGGCCAGGCCCCAGCTTCTCTGTCCCCTGTAAAAGAAGAACAACATTGTCCACCCGTTTGCTGAACAAGGACGAGAAATTTTGCTCTGAGAGCAGAAGCCCGATTTTCGCTAGCATAGAAATGAGGATTATAATATAATAAAACTGGAAAAAAAGTCAAGCACACTGTTTAAGGAGCAGTACTAAAAATTCAGGCAACCTGCTGCAATCAACTTTGGAAAGATGCATGTATCGTCCATCATATTGCACTCCTTTTGCTTGTAGCTGGCCCTGCCCGCTACAGATTCAGCAATGGGAAATCCTGAGTTAAGAGAAGAGAGGACAGATCTGAAAGCAAAGACAAGAACATGCAAATATCAGAAGACAGAAACAGACAGTTCATCTATATGTTTAGTCATATATAGCATATCTGAGACCAGTATCCATCATTATGTAGATTTTTTTTATACTGCATGTATTTAAAATAAAATCCTTCTTTGAAGTTTGCCTCTTCTTAAATAAGATAATAAATGTAGGAAGCTTACAATATAATTTCCACTGCATTAGTAAGCTATTTTTTCTTTGCATAAGAAAATGTTCCTCTGTAATGATCTACCTTATGAATGACCTGGGGAAATAATTTCAGGTTTCTTTAAAATGCAACCATTTGTTTCTTATTGGTGAGTTCAATTTCACTAGAAGTTATGCAGTGAACGGCAGTAGCCTATTTGCAATATTGGATAGCCAAAGGTATGTAATTATTTCCAGTTTACTACTAAAACTATATTTAAATAATTCAGCATGCAGTTGCTTTATTCTTTTTTTTAATGATGTACTATTAACAGGTTGACAGATTTGTGAGAGTGAGGCATTTTATGATTTTTTTGAATTAGGAAATTTTTACAGAAGCAAATGTAAGCATGAGCTTTTATTTTTGTGTAATGTTTGCATTAGAAAGTCTTCCCTCAGGACAAGAATATATTGAATTTCTGCAACTGTATAACTTGATGTAAGTAGCATATTTGTGTTTATTTACCAAATGTAAGTCAGGTAGTTCTGAATAAAATGATTGTATATACAGACCACATATGTAACATATAGAAATATGTACCATGGGTGCATCGGAAATGTACATCTCCCTTTGACAGGGGGATGGGGCATGGCTCATCCTGTCTAGTTCAGAGGTTGTAACGGCTTATGCTTGTACATCACAGGTGTACAGTGCTGTTGCTATGGAGACTGGCTTAAATGAGCAGGAAATTTCATTTTGATGAAGTTACATTCTGGGGCAGAGGAAGAAGGCTCTACATTCAGCATCACATATGGCATTTTTCAATGTTTGAGACACATGTTCTGTAAATAACAACAGACTTAAAAAGCAAGTAATATTTTCCCCTTGTGATATTAGCACCTCTGAATAACACCTTGTGCAGTTGGGCACTTCCCTGTATCACACATTGGCGCTTTTCCCCGAGGAGCCCAGGGCAGGCAGAGCCACCGGCACGAGAACAGGGGCACGGCAGCAGCACCAGGGTGTGCTGGCCGAGGCGGGCACTGCCCGGGCACACGCCGACCAGAGAATCAATAGCACAGTGCTGGCTATTCAAACTAATTTCAGGTGAAACGTTCCATTAATTTGAGCATATGTAAAAAAATTAATGTTTGTTAATCAAATAAATCAACCTTCTTCAGATAGAACGTCTTTCCAACGCAATCAAAACAATGTTCTGAAAACAGTGAAATTAAATATTTTTCACTTTTTCCAGCTCCTCACACACCAGGATTTATCAGCTCTATCAATTCGCTAAAGCTGACAGAAATTTGCTAAGCAATTCCACAGACCATAACCTGCATTTTCAGTGGAAAGAGGATTTGACTGAAAGATGCCATACAGCTCTCCTCACTAAGGACAAAGACAATTATCACCAGGCTGGAGACCATCTCAAGTAGTTGCCTCTTCTTTTTCTTTAGCCCCTAGCTCTCTGTAGCACCTTCTGCCCTCCGGGGACATTGCACAGTGTGTTCCCCACTGGGGACCGAATGGCCGCTGCTTTCCCCCAGAAGCTTGCAAGCCACCCCAGCCTGCTGCATGTTCCACCTACAGAAGGGACGCTATCTACTATCTATGGATAAAGCCAATGGGGGGATTAAAGCAGGAATCAGGGACCAAGAGGACAGCAGGAGATGGCCCAGGCTGCAGAAGGGCAGCATAGCCCCTTGCCTGGGGGCTCGGGGTCACACGTCTCAGTGAGGAGGACTGAGGGCTTGGGAAGCAAGAGACTAGATCTCCCCTCCACAGGTTAAAGTCTCAGGAGAAGAAAATTTCTTAGCTCATTTGGTGAACAAGGCTCAGGAGGTATCTTTTGGTTTTTATGTTTGTTTAGTTGGTTTTGTTTTTTTTTTTAAATCATGGTATTTGAAAGCTCCTAGCTATTTACGTTTAGCAGCCTTACGCATGGTCTTTTTTGGATCATGGGATTTTTTCCTGCACCAATTTGTAATAAAAATCATTTAAATATTAACACATTTACTACTACTTTTAGACTTTGTGCAATGCTTGGAAAGTACAGAATATTAAAAGCCTTTTACCTGAGAAACACCTTTCCTTAACCTAACTAGTGTTTCACTCAGGAAAGGCATGGTGAAATCAATTCTGCTTCTGGCATATATTAAGCACTAGTCATTGCTGGGAAGACCCATCGGCAAAACTGGGCCCTTGGCCATCATATGTCTTTTCCTAAACTATATCTTAACTTCCATAAATAACCGATGAGGTTGAATCTCCTTTTGCACCTCAGTATTGTGCTCCTTTATTATAAGAAAAATCTATTTTGTACTGCAATAATATCACTTGCCACAATAAAATAAGAGGATTTGCTTCTCCCCCGTCCCCTCCTGAACCAAGCACCTAGACTGCAGTAAGATAAAGAAAAGCCAAAGAAATGAAAAATATCAATAAAGTTACACTGGTAAATTGAAATACTTACAATCTTGGGGGGAAAACCTGTTATTAAAATAAAAATACCTGAGATAGTGTCAGGCAGTGTGACAATGAAGATGTCATTACTAAACAGGACTCTTCTGTCCCTTAGCTGTCAATAATTAATACATTATTTACACTTGCACATTCTCATTTCCCAGCTTTCAAGATTTCATTTACACTCTGATCCTTTGCTTAGCAGCAAATTTAACATCATTGTGACCTTCTTCTGCCTGACACTATACACCTATCAAACAGAGAAAGAGAATAGCATCTAATATGTGCATTTATTAAAGCAGAAAGCTTCAGTTACTGGAAGAAGTGACAAATGCCAGTGTTTGCCACAATAAACTGGAAAAGAAACAAATTGCTCCCAAAGAAAAATCAATTAAGAAGCCATCTTAATAAATAATACAATTTTTGGGAACTTCAGTATTTGCGTGGTTTAGGGAAATCTAGCTAAAGTATTTCTAATTAAAACGTAAAGGAATTAGAAAACTTATGAAAACCATATCACAAACTGCTGACAAGCTTATGTTAAAGATACACCATTTTGACTATCTGAAAATTCAAATATTCTGTTAGGTTGAAACAGTATTTTTCTCGTGATGCTGAGGACATGCATCCATTATATATTACTAGGAGAAACAATGTCAGATGGTCAAATGAGATGTAAAGTGCCATTACATCACAGTGTACATAAACGTACATATTTATTTAGTATAAGAATATGCAAACTATCCGCATAAAATTTAATGTATGTTAAAACTGCTGTAAGCAAGGGTTGCCAGAACATAGCTGACTGGGGTAAACCTTTTGAAGTCAGTGCCAATTTTCCCGTTGGGAGTTAATTTTTTTGTTTCTAAAAGCAAGCATCCTGGACCTCTCCTGGCACACTGGGGACAGACACTGGATGATCTTGAATCAGGAAAACCGCAGAAATTTGGGGGTTGGGCTCTCAGAGAATTTTTCTGTTGACTTCAGTGGATTTTGGAGTATGTCCCAAGTGCAATCAGAAACTATACAGTGTAAGAGAGCAATAGTCTTTCTGCAAAGAAGGATGAGCTGAGGAAAGAAGGCAACCCAGAGATGATTTTCCATATGCAGGAATTCTACTGAACTATTAAATAAAATCTCACAGAAGTTACTTTGTAATTTTTTTTTTTGTTGTTGTGTAGGACTTATGGTCATTATTTAGAAGACCCTCTTCTAAGTCTATGGAAATCTAAAGCCCTCATCTTAAATTCTCATAACTTTGCAGAAAGGTGATGTATTCTCTTAGCCAAGCAGGCACTTCCTCCAACTGGAGTTTGCCCAGGCAGCCAAAACAACAAGGTTGCATTAGGTAGGAGTTGATTTGTACAGCGTGACAGCTTCTGGTTAACCATACCATTGACCCTCTCGGTCTCTCCAAGCACCTCTGCTGAGTGACTGCCAGTCCTTGCACTTTGCTGTGGTGGAGATAGTGTCCTTGTTAACCACACAGATGCCCGTCTGGATTTGTCACTTTCTGAAATTTCATCTCAGGGTATGTAAGCAGAGGGAAAGCACAGACATGCTGGACAGCTTCTACAAAATGCTGTACCATCTGCTTGACCGAAAGGAGCACACCAGCCAGGAAGTGTTGAAGTGACTTGAAGTGATTGAGTTGTCTTTGCTGGGACTGGGCTTTCCCACTGTGTTGAGGTACTGTAGACGTGAAAATCCACCTAAGACTAACTTAAACCTCAGTTCACCTATGCACAAACAACACAACAACCAGTCCAACAGTGCCATAAAATGATTGCATGGTAACCAACTTCCATTTTCATCATGTATAACCAGCACTCAGCTGTCACTGTCAAAGCTATGTAAAACAGGGAGGTCTGCATTAAAGATATTACTATAACCACTTTAAAGTTAATACCTCATTAATTGATTTACCATTGCACGACATATTGACTCCAGTTTCTACAGCCCAGTCTCCTCTTCATCATCAGCTGGTCATCTCCAGTTACCACTGGAGTGGGCACACGTTGTTATTGCACCCTTGGTGCCTGCTGCATCCTCCTGTCCCTCTCTGTTTTCCCAGCCAGCTTTACAACAACTGATTGCTACAATGCCATAAAAATTAGTTAATATTCAACAAAAGGGAGTTCATGCATTATTTTGCACTCTGAGAAATTAGTATCATTTGCTGCAAATAAAAATTTCCAGGATGAATTCTTGTGTGCCAGTTCTTAGCCAGGAGCACAATATATTGGTTGAATTGTGTTTTCTTGTTAGCAATAGAGATTTTATAGCAGAAGCCCTGGCACAATCTTTATGATGGAGGAGCAAACAGTATTGCATCCACTCTGCCATAAAAAGTAATCATTTCTGGAAGACTCTAACACAGTAAAAATTCCAGGCTGTGGACTGGATTCAAACTGGTGAGTATCCAAAATGTGTCAAAATGCCACCCAGTTGCAAGAAGATCTCTTCTGAGTTCCTGAGCTACTGTGGGAATAGAGTGTTTATGAGACATGCCGGATTGATGGCATTTGCATGCAAATTCTTTTTTGCTTGCCATACAACAAGTACACATGGAAATCAGAGTGTAAATTTCCCTCTGCTGTCCATTTCTGTGAATCACTCTTTGACAAGTGATGGGCCAGCTTTATTGAATGGGTTAAGGAAATGGGTTGCTCTCTCAGTACAATTGTTCATTTCTATTTGGTCTCATTTTTATTATTAACAGAATATTAGTTAATAAAAATGAAGAGCTTTGCAATATGGAGGAAGTTTTGTTGACTCATGGACTACATGAGTAGGGGGAAGTCTAGCTCTTCTTTCATCACTATGCACCCCTGTGACTACTGATGGTTTTGTTTTCCCAAATGCTGACCTAAAAATCAGCCAGGCAAGAAAGGACCTGGCAGAGCCTACTACTGACTAGGAAGCTCCTTTGTCTTTCATCTTTCCTGCCAATACATTAAGCATGCATAAAGCTTGGTAGGAAAAAATCAAATGTAAAGTTTACTTCCCATTTGGCAAAATCATCCATAGCCCATTCCCTCCAGGATATATTTGTCAAAGGTGGGAGACTGAAAAGCACAAGATAATCAGCACTGCTACTTCTCAAGTTCTCATTCCCATAAGGGCAAAGAAGAACAGCCCAGAAAAAATTGCAGTTGTTTGTTTTTTTTTTTTTAATCATCACTACCAGACCCAAAAGCTCCAGCATTCTCCATGAGATAAGGAGAATGTTCTTCCTGTATCCTGTGGATTTTTACTTTTCATATGTGCAGACATACGAGACCGTGAGATTTGGGACACTTCATATCTCACACCCCTCTTGGCTTTCCTGCTGGGACAGCAAGGGCAGGGCGAGTGCTGGCACATCCTGTGTCCTGAACACTGGTGCCCGTGGAAAAGGACAGTCTTGTGGGTCTGACATGAGATTGCTGCTCCAGAGAGTGAGCT
>NW_010134114.1:21510-82017 GCF_000699245.1 Pterocles gutturalis | reverse complement strand
TCTTCTTAGGCTCAAATTAACAGATAATACCCCAGATGCTTTTAAGGACATAGATCTGACTAGCTCTGTTTCTGTTTCATAACATGGGAGTACTACATGCTACAGATGACTTCATATATCGTTTGGAGGACAAATGCATTAATGTGTGAAGTACTGAAGAGGAAAGGCTGTAAGGACCACATGGCTGGTAGAAAGCCTGGCTGAATGGAGTAAAAGAAAGAAACAGAGGAGATATCTAAAACAGGGAGGGAAAAAAAAAAAAGTGATGAAAACAGAAGGATTAAGGAAACAAGAGCAGGGGTGGCAGTGAGAGACCGGGAGGCACCCAAAACAGGGGCTCTTCACACAGGCCTGACAGCGGGGAGCCAGCTCTGCCAGAGCCCCCTCGGCAGAGCTCTGAGCTCCTGCTCAGACCCCCGCATCGAGTAGCCCCAGAGTAGTGCCTCTGAGCGTGGCTGCGCTGCCTGGCTCCCGGGCTGGAGGTGGCCAGCGCAGAGCCTGCCCGGGATGTGATATGCCCATGGTGATTTTTTGCTCCTGTTCCCACAGGCACACTCATACTGTCTGCAAAACCACAGACATTATAAAGGGAATGTGGCACAAAAATACCGCAATGAAGTGCATGCATACATATATGTGGGTTCAGGTATTTAGTTAAGCAGAGATATAACCAGATCTATTAAGAGGGAAGGTCTATTAATGCTCTTCACCAAATTACGGGCTTTTCGATTTTTTTTTTTAATATATTTTGTCTTGAAGATAAGAGGGGACAGAAGCAGCTTTGATTTTATATGGCCAGGCTTGCTGGTTTTGATAGTTTTGGAACATAGCTGCTGATACATTAAGAAAATACAATTTGGCAGTGTCAGCCCACGCTGTGTGCTGGTCTGTTGTGTGGGGGTGGATATGGATAAGGATCACAATGCAAAATGTGAACTGTGTGTAAAACCCCAGTAACTTATCTCCAGAAGAGGAGTTTATGTAAATTAACATTAAAGCCTTTACTCCTGTTTGCTAATAAATTTATAGACATTAGCATCAAGGTAGCAATCAGGCTTCATCAGCTTTACTTTTTTATAACCTGTTCGTCTCTGATAACTTCTCTCTTCAAGTGACATACTGTAACATCGTGCAGTATTAAATGATATGCACAAATAAGTACCTAATGGTAGATTTAAAGATGTTGCAGCAGTCCAAGTTCTTTCATTTTCCTGATTATAAAGGCATTTGCATAATGTATGAATTCAAACATTATTGCTGTTAAATAATGCATAAATATTCTCCCATGCTGAAGTACATCTATTTCCTCTCCATGAATTATTTTGAATGTATCATTCAGTTGTTTTTCTATTTAAAAATGTAGTTAGACCTCTGCATATATCAGTATTATGACTGGAAGAAGTATCATCACAAGTAGTTGGCTAACACTCCAAACTGTAAATGAAGTATACATTATTAAATGGACCATCTCCTTCCTTCTTCAGAAGGCATTATCAACAGAATACAATATTTAGTATTTCTGAAATGTCAGAAAGAAATGTAGGTACATATTTGATTATCTGGCAGGTCTTAGGAAAGAGAAAAAAAAGAAAAACATTCTGCTTCCCAACCTGAAGGGAATATGAACATGGTCATATATAAAAAGAGATAAATCTGTAAGAGGTGATTGTGTGACTTCTTGAATAGCTCTTTGTGAAACTAAGCACCATCAACACCCATTGACTTCCAATCCCATATCCCCCAGATGATGGACCCTTTTATTTATATTTGATTTGATAAAATGTGCCATCCAGCAAACTCTTAGATAAATCCTGTCAACACTATCACAGAAGTCAGTGACATCAATGACAGATGACAGGATGAATAAAAGGACTTCAGGATTCAAGTATCTAAACTTGAGCACAAAAAAATTTAACTCGGTGCACAGCATTTAACAATAAAAATATCAAAATGAAAATAACATAAAATGTATGTTCCTCCTGGGTCTATAGCCCAGCTGAAATGATCGAAGAAAGTAAAGAATTTAATAAAACCCCAAGGACTCAAAGATATCTTGTATATATGCTGACTTAGATACGTGCAAATGTACAGATTTGCCTGCTTCACCCGTATGTCTTTTTCCCCTGCTTATCCCACTGCAACATCTTTGTTATGAAATATCTGCTTTTTGCAATTGCAGTGTTTAAAGTAAGATTAAAGTATTGACTTCTAATTGCATTGCCTCTCTCTTTCCCCTCTCTAAAATTGGTGACTTTTTTTTAATCACTTTTTACTTACCATGTAGACATGACTTAGTGTTTCAATTTGGACCCTAACTTGCTGGATTCTCTTGCCTCAGTCAATTTTCCATCTGGTGAAGGTAGGAAATAATCAAGTCTCCAATAAACATCATCTTTTTTTTAAAGTGTGTCATCTTTTATGATTCGTCATTATAATGCTAAAAAGTGTCTGCTCCATCAGTGCCACCACCATTACTTTACCCATATAAACCCACACACCTATATATATATATATACATGCAAAGAAACTATTTACTCTGTCAAATAGATTTTCTGTCACTTCTCTCTTTTTTCCTTTCCTACTGTTGACAGTATAGTGGAAATGCACTTTGAAAACCTAATAAGCTGATCCAGTGGTAAAATGAACATATTTTGCTTACACTTTCTTAAAGTGAGTCTACATAAGCTAGGGAACATTCTGAAATGGATTTGATCAACATGAAACTATTGCAAATAAAACACTGAAAATGTTGTCTCTTAAACTCAATACACTTGTTAACCCAAATAAAACGGACTATGAAAATTCATGTTTGTTTCCAATGCATAGATTCTCTACCCCATCCCTGGGAGGAGGGAAGGTGAGCGAGCAGTTGTTGTGGTGTTTTGCTGTCAGCCGTGGTCAAAACTACCACACATCTGAAAAAAAAATTAATAATTTGTTGCTGCATAAATGCTTTACCATTAATAAAGCCCTTATTTACAAGATTGACTATTATTCCACAGATTGGACCATGGAGCCATGAGCATATAGTTCAAAATACTGCTACTTTATTCAGTGAAGATATTGCCATTTTTGTAGCCAAGCTGTGACAGGGAAAGATGTCACCCATAAAACCTCAATAATACCCACCCAGACACTGCCCAGTGAGAATGAACTCTTCCTTTCCCTTTGGTTTGAGGTACTGTCTTTCTGCAGAGGCAGGGTTTGTCAAACCACTTCACACCTCATGCTCAGTACGGCAGCAGTGTCCTGCGGGCAGCCCGGGTGAGCCGCTCCCAGGGAGCTGAACATCTGGGCAGCTTTACTCAGACCAACAAGTACCACACTTGGGATAAGTTTTCAAGTCCAGTTAAAAAATCTAGGCTATTTTCACTCGGGGAGAAACAACTGCAAGACGCAGCTAAGCTGGAATACTTTATTTTTTCACCTATTTGAACAAATGTAATCATGCAGATTCCCAATGTACAATTAACAAAAGGGTGAAGAGACAAACAGGCTGCCTAGAGCAAAGCTACCCTATGTGGTGTCTGCTGTACTTCAGCAATTTTCACAAGTCATAAAGAAAGGACTAGGCAGGTGGAAAGAAACATACTCTAGTTAAAAACGTCTTTGTTTAATTCACAAATGAATTAATGAAGTATGAAACTCACCTCCTTATCTTGTTGTGGGTTTGCTGTCAGGAGCAGAGGTGCATAGTTCAGAACAGTGACAAAAAAGAGCGGTGGTGTACATCTGAAATGCTGCTTCCCATGGGTCCCACGCTTTGATTTCTGCCTTTAATACTGATAAGAAGTGACAGTAGTTGGATAAAACAATGAAAATTGGAGTTGAAGAGCTTATAAACCTCCTGACACTTCAATAAACCAAAAGCCAATACAACACTTAAAAAAAATCATATATCCTTTTTGACTCTGAACGGCCACATGGAACAGAACTGACATGCGCTCAGAGGGCTAGAAGTTACCTCCTGATTTATTTTACTCTCATTTCATAAATTTAAATAAAAAAATAAATGCTAAATTCTACATGGAGAGGTAAAATCTTTCATAATCTTTTAGATGGTTGCTTCCAGTTCTCAGGAGAGCTTTATGCCTGCTGCTAAATGTCTACAAATCAATATTTAATATTTTTGGAAGATGAAGTCTTAATTATCCATCTCCCCTTTAAGTATCAAACCCACTTCCACTGAAAATACAACCATTCACTGGCTGATGGACTGACTGCTGTTTATTAGTCCTGCCATAGTCAATGGCACCTCCAAGCACAGGATTCAGCATATCAAACTCAACCCCTGCCCTGGCTGGAGGTGCCTGCTTCTCCCCGTAGGCAACGGGGAGTGTAGGCAACCAGCTCGAACTACGTATATAACATATAGACAGCAAAGACTAAGTGAGAGATAAACAGATAATTTATGAAACCACAGCCCCACTGAAAGTAACTGTAAAAATTAGAGAATGATATTCCTTAAGTATTTTTAATTTGCAGTCGAGAGAAATCTTACTGCAGAATATATTTTTCTCATTTGCAAGTACAAGGGTTAATGTGTGAAAAATTTATGTAGGAAATTCTGAGTAAGACCAGATTTTCAGATATTTGGGCAACTAAGAATTCTGATGCCTCTGCATTCAACCATCCCATGATTTAAAATCTTGCTCTAACTGCTCTAGGAAGAGACGCACTCACCTATGGTCTAATGGAAGTTGAAAGAAAGCAAAAGCACAGAATCCAGCACACTCTGGATCTGGACCCTTTGAAAGTGAGTTACATATCAAACTCTTCTACTTTCGATACTCTCTTTTCAGTTTAGTATCTCCAAACATGAAGATTTTTAGCAGAGGCCAGAAATTAAGTCTACTGAAACTAACAGGAACCTTTCAGCTGAACCTGGGTAAGCCCCAGGAGCACAAAGTAATTGCAAAACTTAAATACATCTACTCCAATTAAGTGGAGATTTTGACATGGGAACTATCTGTTCAAATAGAGCTGACAAAAACAAATGCATATTTCTAATAGATGTTTGTGTTTTAGAAAGCCACTTATCTTCTCTTTTGTTCCTTCCACTTGATCCTACACTGAAGTCCTGGATTGAATCTGTGGCATCACATTTATTTCTCTAGCAACTGATCTGGGGTCACAGGCACAGTGGTCCATATTTGATGCTTACTGAAAGAGTTTAAGGATTAAAAAACAACTATAGTAGCTTCTCTTTACTGTTCAACACTCCAGGGCCTGCCAACCAGCACTTTCCCCTTAGAGTATATATTTCCTATACTAATATTGAGAAATATCAGAAGTTGCACTGTTTGCATATCTAACATCTGTGCTGTCAAAACACTTAATATTCAGGTAAATAAAAAACCAAAACACAACAGAATACTAATGAGGCCACAGTATTCAGTTTCATATCCCACTAAATCAAGTGCGAGTCCTGTCTCAGTGCGCGTGTGTGTGGAAACATGCACTCTTCTGAATCAGCAACGATGGGCACAATCGCTTCTTGTTATGTGAAGACTTAGTGGAGAGTCTAGGTATTGAGAAAGGAAATCTCAGATGTCAGTACAAATCAGATTAGTGACATGGGCAAATCTTAATCCTGTCACAGAATTTGAATCTTTAGGGTATAAAGAAACACAATCACCTCTGTTATTGCAATCTCACGTTGCCCACTGAGTTGCCTGAGGACTACACTAACAGCCCAGCTCCGTCCTGTTTTGAGCAGTGTAGATTTATAGTGGAAGCCCCTTTTAGAAGGCAACACAATGTCCATCAGGTAACCTCAGTTTCAGGTAAGAGTGTTGTCTCAGGTAACACTACAAGCTGAGATTTGCTGTCAGACCCCAGTCTAGCACTTAACCACACACTTAATTCAGTTTATAGCCAGGGAATTACTCATGCAGTAAACAGTGTGCTTACATGACGCTTCCCATGAGTGCCTCCCTTCAGATTACCGGTCCAAATGGCCAAGAGTTTCGTATATGAACGTGTGGCCCTGTGTGATTTACAGCTTTGCCTTCTCCCTTCCCCCTTTAAGCAAGCTAGTTCTCATCCCCACCAAAACCAGTACTTTAGCTTCAAGCTTATTTAAAGAAAAAATTTTAAGAAATCCTGACTATGGGCACTAATTCAACCTTGCAACACAAATGCACAGAAGATGCACTTTGTGGTGGCACAGCCACAGCAGGCAGCTACCCTGCGTGAAGCACGCGGGTGCAGCTCCCAGCCAACTTCTCCTTCAGAGAGGGGCTGCTACCTGGACTTACCTTTTAGCAACCTTGACCCCTGCTGCCTGCTTCTCTGTGCCACATGGGGAGTGTTCTCTGGCTGTAAGTAACTGCCTGCAGAAACTGCTGCTGCTCTGCAACAAGTGCGAGGCCATGAGATGGGATGGTGTCCAAAGCACCTGGGCAGAGCTCAGAGGCAGGCAATTACTTTGGACCCATTGGCGTGGGGCATCCTGGCTCCCTTTGAAACAAGCACCCCTTGGCAAGGTCTTTCCATGATCAAAAAGCATCTTAGAATTCTCACAGGGAAGGAAGAGGGGAGAATGGAGCCTCCAGGGCATCATGCCTTCAAAGAAACCAGCAGAGCAGCCTGGCAGTTTTCCTAGCGCAGGAAGGGTTTCCCTAGCAGTGCTGTGATGTGCACACCTTTAAGTCTCCAGTCAGCTGTATTTGTGGTAGCTTTAGACAAACAGAGAGTACGTGGAAGATGCAACTCTTCAGCAATTGTTATTTCTCTGAACAGTTTTGGTGGAGCAGTAACATCTTTTGACACTTTCCTACTTCATACTTGTGTTTATGCACTAAGAAAATTTTGTTGCACTATTCAGTGACAATCACAGGTGACAGCCATCAGTGTGGCTCTGTTGAATTCAAGAGCAGCATGCTGACTTACTCAAATTTCTGGCCACGAGCTACTTCAAGGGATTTAATTGAGTACACAGAGAATTTCTTAAAAAGATTTTTTTCCCCAGATGGCAATTGTCCTCAATACCATGAGTGCACAGCAGCTGTATCAGACATTTGGTCCACTAATTAAGACAACTAGAATAATCAGCTTTAAAGCTCTAATACCCATCTCTAAATATCTCTAAACAAATTCAAACAAATTTTTACACAAGAAATAGAGAGCACTACTTCGTATACAGATGTGCCATTTTGGTATAACCTGAAGCATTGTTACTTTTTCTGGTTTTATTTCGAGGGAGACAGTCACTAATGACCTGATCATTTAAAAGTTAAAAAGGTTAAAAAGGAGACTTTCTTCTGGCATCAGTGGAAGCAAGATCAAGCCCTAAATACATGTCTTCCCTAGAGGACTAGGATATGCTGATGTGAGAGAGTGCTTCAGCAAGCAGAAAAATGAGCTGGAACTTCTCCTGCTTTTGCTTTGTCCTTTGCATTTTTCATACTTTGTATTGACAGCTTCTAGATGTGCAGCATTCTGTGTCTGGTGATCCTTCCTACGCCTATGTACTTTACTGTCTACAGCCCTATTAACCTCAGATTTATTAGCTAGTTTGTCAGCCACTTACACTGCCAACTTCCCAAGAGGCAAACACATCCCTATGTGAAGATGCACCAAAAAGACAGTAATGGAAAAAAGTACAACCCATCTCACACCCTTTTAAGCTTTAAGAACACTTAAACAAAAGTGAATATTCTACATGTATTCAACTAAGCTTTAAAATTTAAATCAAGCTTAAAACATGCATAGCAAACTCTAGTATTCATTTTACCTTCAGAAACTATTATTTTCTTACTTGGGGAGGGAGAAATATGTTGGCTTACGGAAAAAGATCATAATGGATATTTGGCAGGAAAGTAATATTAATAATGAAAAAGATACATTGTTATGTGTGATTAAGGCACAGCTATAAAGTGTGTGGAAGGGGTATTATTTTGATTGCTCTGCTTGAAACTCCATTACAATGATGTGCTAAAATTTAAATGGTGGGCACAGTGTCTGGCATACAGACACAGACTTGCTTCATCACCTACAGGTGGAGGCGGCTATGACATGTAAGCAACATGTACATTCTAGACCATCATGAAAATCTGTCTCTGTGTGCCAACTGGAGATGGGAAATCAAACCAGCAAGGGTATAGCAGGAGAATCTATGAAATATTTAGACAGGTGGAAACAAAAAAGTCTTTTTTTTTGGCTCACACGTAAGACAAGCAATGAAACTTTGCTAAAACATAATGAACGCTTCATAAGTTTTCTCTGTGTAAATAATAAAATATTTATTTTTTAGGCATGTTTCTGCAGTTAGGATACATTTGAAGGATAATCATTGTTCTCAAAAGCGTTCAAAACACGTTCATCTTCCTGCATGATTTGCTCTAGGGTGAGTTCACCAGGCAACACAATAAAATATCAGTTGCCTCGACGCTGCTGAGGTTGTTTTAAACAAAACCTTTTCCTGTGTTTTCCCTGGTGTACATCTTTGACATTTAAAAGAGTGTGAAAGTGGTTTTATACAACCTTGTGAAAAAATTATGAGAATGCATGTAAAACCATGTAAAAGGTTATGGAGGGAACAGGGAGGCAGTGCGGGGAAGGATATACCAGGAATTTCAGAAACTAGTTTTGAGTATCTAGCCAGCCTATGTTTTATCGCCCCATGCTATCAAGGACTCAGTAGTATCTGTTGCATTGAACTTAAGATGCACTTGGGACAAACAAAACCTTTCAAATAATTTGCAGTAAGTTTAAATGAAAAACAGATTGACAGAACAGATTTTTTTTTAAGTATGACAATATAAAAAGCACAACCAAGTTTAGCCAAAATAAAATACATGATGGGCTACTGAAGCAGTCTATTTCACTTACTAACCAAGTCCATTATTTATTGAGAAAATAAAAGAAACAGGAAAGTGAAAGTAGAAATACTTGAAGTTTGACAGTAGTTGACAATGACTGCAGTTTAATTCTAATGGATCTTTTCTAAACCGTATTTTTTTTTAATCTCAACACAGTTCTTGAAAAAGAAAAAAATTGCAAACATGCTTTTATGAAGAAACTGGGGTATGCTTTTTTTTAATTTCCTTGTGAAGATGTTGAATGCACTAAGTATCTTAAAATGCAGAATAGTATGAGCCTCTGAGAATGGGATGGTAGGTGCAGGGTACATACGGGTGCTGCAATCACTCCTTTAAAGCTTAAGCTTGCATGACGCCTATCACTGACTGAGAGTGCGCAAACACAGTCCTTCGAAGGAGTTAGTGCAAAACATCACACTCCTTTAGAGACTTAACTACAGGACTAATTTGGAGGAGTACATCGGCTACCGAGAATGCTCGTTAACACTATGTGTAAGTGCTGTCGGCAGCCCGGTGGGTGAGCCAAACAGGCCTGGTCTGGTGAAGACTGAAGAGTATGACTTGATTTCTGCACCTGCTCAAGATAGGGCATATTTTACAGTCAAACTATTTGGCCCATCAGGGAGCGGTATCAGGGCTGTTGATGTGCAGGAATGGGAACTCACTGCTGCTGAGTTGCTGCTCTGCTCTGCCCCAGTGCTGCCCGGCTTCCCCTTAGGCTACGCTAACAAACTCCTCCTAGACAAATTCAGCTAACACCGCAGTAAGGGTGGGTAGACAAGCGCAGTCCCAGAATAGGCTAGTTTGGCTCAAGCTTTGCTTCCCTGGAAACCAAAAAGCTGCTAGTTTTGGTCAGAATTACCATTGGACGAGAAGAGCTTCAGAAGCTGTTTTGTTGAGAAATCTGTGTAGAAGGGACTAGCTGGGTAAGTTTTCCTGACTCTGGAGAGTACGGGTGAAAATATTTTCTGAGACTCTCTCCACAAACTCAGAGATTATCTCTGGATGAGTGACTGGAGATTTGTATCTATGAATGTATTTATACGTAAGGTTTCATAAAGCTTGGAAGACTGAAAATCTGTGCTGGAAAACACTAACAATTCCCATAAAATAGCTTCTAAAGACAAGGTGACACAAGTGTTTCACATAGGGATGTATATGGGCAGATTATTTTTAGTTGTTAATCCTTAAAAGTTGCATAGCCCTCTCCCTTTGTGTATAAGGTTTTTAAAATAAGGTATTTAAAAGCTTTCAAATAGCAAAGCCCGGACAGTGCTTTTCCTGCAAGGTAGGCTGATGTGCAGGTAGAAGGCGAGTCTGGGGGACTTCTGTTACAGCATATCCCATCCACCCAGTCTTTTTCCTTTCTTCTGCCTATTCTACACAGGAACTTTTCTGAATATAATAGGAGTAAAGGTAATTTTTTTGTGCTGTCCCATATATGAGCCCTGTTGTAAGATTTTACCAGGCTGATTGCTCAATAATGAGGCTGGGATATAAAAGCATTCTTCACTTCAAAAAATCAATCACACATTATTGATTTTGCATATTATTTTCATGGTCAGTGTCGATTACTATGCAAGTATATTTTGTCTAAAAAATAAACAAATCCCAGTTTTGCCAATGTATTTCTAAACACTATATTCAAGATTTGCAGCTACATACAACCGCTTACTCTTCGCTATTGGGTTTACTGATTGAAATGCCATTCATTTTGTGCAGATAAAAGAAATGTGGCTTAGACCACATGTTTATTAAGATGTGGCCAAGTAGAAATTTCACTTCATTTAAAAAAGCTCAGATATCACTTTCCTTGCATTTGCGTCATATATACACTGTTTAAAATTCAGAAGAGAATTATTATGTAATGCAGTCATTCACCTTCTGTTTAGTAGAAACACTTCTATTAGCATAATGGCTTCTGCAACCCTCTTTCCTAATAGTTGTTCAATTGTTTATACTTTGTTACATGTGTGCATAAACTGTAATATTAGCTTTAACTAACACACCTAAGTAAAAGAACCCCAACCATTCTATGATTCTATGATTAATTGACAAAAAATTAAAACACAAGGAAGTCAGGAATGTTAGAGAACTCTAGAATGCAGATCTTTATTCTATCCAATTCATCAGAATGTCTAACTTGAAACCAATCACAATCTCTTTAATTGCTATGGCTAGACAGGATTCATCCCCCTCTAGTGATCGCGAGAGAGGATACAAGACTTCTGCTACTAGATAACAAAGCAGTTTGAAGTTCAGATTGCATGGGTTATACCCACTGATAACCTGTGGTCAAGAGATCATTAAAAAAAAAAATATGTATTTTAAATGTTATGGCAGAACTTCCCTTAAGGGGAAAGTATCACAGTGACCAGGCATTCCCAGATATGAAATAATAAAGAATTCTCCTGGATATTTTTTTTCCCTTTTTCAAATTAAATTTTCATCTCTTAACAACAAAAGGAGCAGGAATTGGATAAAACAGAGAAATTATTACCTTTTTTTCTTTTCCCTTCTGGCTAAGAACAGTGCTTTCCTAATCCAATAACAATTGTGATAATTGTCCATCTTCTCCCCCAGGAATCATGATAAGAGTATGCATTGAATGCAGATAGTGCAAATAACCTTGCAAACAAATTCAGTCAAGGGTGGTGTCCATGCTTATGGGATGCTCAGCAGGGACATGAAGTTTACAGGTGGGTGAAAATGCCAAACAGAAGCAACATCACTCTGAATAAGGAGAAAGACGGGGACGGATGTGGTGAGGCAAAAGCAGAGGAACAGAGCCACAAAGATTCCCAGAGCTGAAGATGAAACCTACAGCCTGATACTGCAAAAACCAGAAAAAAAATATTAAAACCAGGAAATTATTAGTTCAAACAAATAAGCATCTGTATTTTTCTACAGTGGTAAGATTTTTATGTACGTCAAAGTGATCAGAGAAAGAGAGATTACAGGAGTGGAGGCTGAGGGCAGCAGCAGCATACGGGCTCCAAAGTGCTGCCCACAGCATGACCCTCCTGTGCACAAACTCAACAAACAGAGCTGGCAGAGAGGTAAGCTGCTGAAATCACTTTCCTACTATCATAAATTAGTAACTTGAAAAGGAGCTCTGGAGTAGAATGGGATAAATAATAGCAAACAAGAACTGTTCTAATGCTAATATTGGTTTAACTTCAGAGGGATGAAGCAACAGCCATAAGTGAGTTAGAAATGGATCATTATGTTTGTTTGTGTATATCCATAACATTAGGGGCTGTTCTTAACCTGCTTTCTGATGCTCAGTTTAACCACAGCAAATGGGACAAATGATTGTCAACCCCTAATCCTTTGGAAATGCAATACGATAGTTATTTAAGTTGGCATAAACCCCTTCTAAGCCATCTACAATATATTAGAAGTTTGGAAATAAGTGCTGTGCATTTCCTTCCCCCATTTGCTATCCTCTGCCAGCTGCGTAAGGACTCAATAAAAAAGCCATCCATCCTCTTTTGTCAACCAATAGTTCTCTAGTCTCAAGATATAAATGAACAGCACAATAAATTAAATGTTTGACAGGAAAGATGTATGGCTTCACAACACTGATCTATGTTTTTAAGGAGAAAACACTGAAACCCATAGCTCTAGTTATGTCATTGATTACTGGAAAAATGTGTTTAAATAAATAATACAGAACATCTCTCTTCTCTTTTTCACCCAACCTTGGAAATTATTCTAATTCATAATCAGAAGAAAAGGTAAGAAAATAAGAAGAAGTAATAAAAAAAAAATAATGGCAGCAAATCCAGTTTGGTGCTTCAAACACAAAGACATTTCTGCATGATTAAAAGGAAGGATATTGATAACTGAACTTGAAAAGATACATTTGGAAAACAGAGCAAAGGAAAGATCTTCCCTCACCTTGCTGTTGAAAGTCACTAAATTAAGACAGAATCAGTGCAGAAAATGTTACCTCCAGAGATTACTTAACCCCCTACCTCTGCTAGAAACCTATCTTGACACAGGTCAGACTGTCCTGTTGAACTGCTTATCTCTGATGACTCATTTTGAGACTATGCTAGATGACTGGTTCAGATGAGATGTCTAATATTTGGGCAGCTAAATTTGGGGGAGATGAATCACACAAAAGAGCCTGTCTAGCTGCTGTTAAAATCAATAGGAAGACAAGTTTTATTTGAGTGGTGCACTACGAATGGCAAACCAACCATTTTAACAACTGAGTCATGCTCTAATGTGCCATACCAAAACCTGCAAGTACTGAGCTGTTTGAAACAGTTTGCTTCTAATCCAGGTTAAGCACGGCTTTCTGTATTTATCTTCTGAGATAAATTGCAGCGCAGGAAACCACTGATGTGGGCAATTTGACTGGGCTGTTAGAACGGCTTTCAGGCAAGGAAAGACAGGAACATTTGTGTTTAAAATCAGTAGAGCTGTAGAGTCCAACATGCATTCAGAGGAACCTGTATCCGCGGTGGATATGAGCCGCTCCTATGGAACTGCTGTACCTTACAGCACAACTCTGTGGATAAGAAACAGCAACATACACAGTGATTGAGAGGTGTCAATAACTGGCACTCAGGAGTGAGCGATAGTTCCAGAAAATCAGGAAAACATGGGCACTGTAGTACTCTGTCAGCCTTTAGGTGGACATGAACACTGCTGGGAAAAATCCTGCTCTGTGTTTCAGTGTCTCAAGGTAGGCAGGCCCAGACCGAGTGCAATGTCCTTTTCAGTGCGTATCAGCAAGTCCAAATCAACCCAAGATAACATCCGCACAAAAGATAACTACCCCCAACAGGACAGCACAGGGATGTCTTCTGTAGATAAAATAGTCTGTTATAAAACACTTTCTGTTCTTTCCATGTCCATCTTTTCTTGACATATGAACTTTCAGCATCCAGTGCTGTGTGAAATAACTGCAATTTTCCTTAAAGCACCTATTAACAGTGATGAGCTGACAGATGGGAAGCACGTGATCAGCCCACTCAGCTTTCTGTGTACCTGCAAAAACAATGATGCTACAGAATGAAACCTGCCCTCATCTTGAGGTATTTTCTGGAGAAGCTGGTGTGAAAACTTTTGAAACACCTGTAAAGTAATAGGAGAATCAGTAGCAAACATTTATGGGGTGTCAGCCTGACATTTGTTTCAGATAGTACCTAAATAATGAAGTTCACAGGGAAGCAGATGTTTTCTGCAATTTAAAGTTTATGCAAAGCATATTTTTAAAGAAACTTCCCTCTTCCAAGAAGTCACTAATCTTTCCGTAGGAGGCAATTTTCAAGTACTTCCCACACATAGACACAAAGATTACAGGCCCATCTCTCTACTGGAAACCTTAGGCTCCTTTTTATTTAGCACGTTTTTCTTGTAAAAGGAACTACAAAAGACTGAGTAACCCAGTGTTTTAAAAACAGCTTCTTAATCAATTTAGTTATCTGACTGGAAGGAGTAACAAAGAAAACATCTCAGCCCAAGTTAACTTCTCTACCAATCCCACTTTTTTAGAAAGTTCTCTCTGAAAACAAGCTCCCACCTGACATCCCAGGAAAACACTAAACTCAAGCAAGAACATGTGCCCAAGTGCATGGGTGAGGATAACCTCAGCCTCACGTTTTTTACAGTATTTACAACTGAACCACTCCCTGTGAAATGCTTCCAAATTCAGACCCAGCCATAGAATTTGACACCCACTGCACATTGCTACAAGTGAGGAAGGAGTTAAAATATCACGGGGGAATCAGCCCTCTAGTTTTCTTCCTTCCAGCGGAATTCCTGGTCCAGAGTCATGCATACACCCTGCCTGCACTAAAGGTTTGCACCAGCTTTTAGGCTTAAAGCTTATATTTCTGCATGCTCCCCTACCAAGTGCCATGGAACACTTTTTAGTCAGTTATTGGAAACCGGTCTTTTCCCAACAGTACCTGGTACACTTTCTAGGGAAGCCCTCTCCTGTCATTCTCCTAGGAAGATGCTGTTCATAACCTGTGTGTTCATCAGAAAGCCGCAGGCGTGGGTGAAGGTGGACAGGGGCCTGTCCAAGCACCATCACTGGGCCTCAGGAGCTTGCTTGGCAGCAAGATGACAAACAGTAGTTAGGACAAGAATGGAGACTGTGAGATGCCTAAGGGGAAAAAACCCAAAACATCCAGAAGATGAGGTGTTTGCTGCAATCCAGGAGCCCACTGCAAGCTCCTGTTGCTTTCCTCACCTGTACTAGCCGGGTCAAGAGTCACAGGGACGTGCCACACGTAGATTGTCCCTGAGCTGTGTAAAGGTAGCATCGGTGTTTCCAGAAGAACTGAGCAGTGCTAAAAAGATATCAAGTAACCAGCATCTGATGTGCTACAACAGTAACCAAGACATTTTTCCCTGAAGCAGAGCCTAGAAATCGCGGTAAAAAGAAAAATCACGATGTAGAAATGGAGTCCTAAAAGACTGCTCCTTTGAAGAGAGCTCACTAAATCTCTCTAAATTATCTTCTGAAGAGCTCTAAATTAACTTCTATTCAGGACTAGATTAAGGCAGTCCTGGGTTCAAAGGTGCCTTATGAGAAAGAGCCACCAAATGATCCTGCAATCATCCAAATAATCCCCACCTGGGACAGTCACAGTGACTGAAAGGACAGCTCAGGCCCTTTCTCCCTCTCGGGAGCGCTGGCCAGGTCTATTCTCTTGTCTGAAGAAGGGAAATCTTCATTACCAAGAGGGTAGATTAGCTCTGATGGACACGTGGGTGAGACCTATTGTACTTCTGGCCCCTGCCCCTCCACAGAGTCCCTCGCTGGTGTTTCAAGCTGGTGCTCTGGCCGAGAGGCACCGTGATCCTTGCCGCAGCTTCGGGCTCTGGGGAGGCACAGGCAGCTCAAGCAGTGTCGGACACAGTCAGGCTACATTGCTGACGTCTGCTTATTTACTGCTTCAGATATAGTGGCACCACACACCTTTACACTGAAAAGAAATTAAAAAAAAATATCCCTAATAATACGGCAATCCCTTAATAGTTTGTTCCAGAATTCCACAGGATCAGTGCTATTTTTAAGCAAAACTAGCATAATCTACCTCTGATCTCTCAAATAATTAGATTACTTCCACTCCAGAATATTCATACTGTGTTCAGCTTCACAAGTTTTTGACTACATTTTGCAGCTCTTATATTTGGAGCTGATTCCTGTAGCCTGCAGTAAGATAGAGGAGCACTGCCTACCTTACCATACACCCTTCCCTTTATTTGACCCCGCTTTTCTCTGTCCCACGCTCCCACAAAATAAACAACCTACCTCTAATGACTTACCCCCCTGACAGCGCCTGTTCTGCTGGCCTCTGTGCCCCAGCCTAGTATTTCTGACACGGTTTCCCAGGCAATGCCAGCCTGTCGTGGTACGACTGACAGGGTTACCTAGCTGCTGGTAGCCTTGCAAGACTGTACTCCCCCATAAGCCTCCTGCCATCACATGTGAAATCGAGCTGTTTCTCACATAACTGTGCCTTTCCCACCTTCTGCAGTCCAGGTAGTGCCCAGTGACAGCAAGTCCACAGCATCTGTTAGTGCCTTTACATTGCTACCTGTCACCTCCAGCCCAGTCAGTTTCCCACAACTGCTCCAGTTCACTTAAGGGAACACTGACTAAACTCCACACTCCACATTTGCTTCTTCTGCATAAGAAATGAGCATCTGTACTGTGCAATTTAAATCACGAAGGACTAACAATTGTGATTAATGACTGATATTAAAAACCTCCAGCTTTAGAAAGGCATTAAGGCAATAGCTTACCCCCATAGAAAATTGCCTTGGCATCCTGAATTGATAATATTTATACATTGCTGTGAAAGTCTGAAGTGCTAAAATACTGTAGATGGTCAAAAACTGCAGAAATGCAAACATATTTTCAGGAATATGCACAGTAATTCGGGTAAATTTTGTTTTGTCAAGTGACTTTTGCTAATATTTCCACTCTTTTGAGTATGAAGAATACATCCAAGCACCTTTTGTCAAAACTCATAACTATATAATTTACATCTTTCCTTTCAGTATAGGCCCTGCTGAGAGAGTAGCAAAAGATAAAAGAAAGGGAATTCATGTCTTAGCAGGAGCTTGAAAATAAAGAGATGGGCACCCACAAATTTCCTCTTTTTCACACCTTGTATACATACACCCTTAATCGGATACTTAGGACGTTCAAGGACTCCACTAGATTGTACATGCAGAGTCTATACTCCTTCATTATAGGAGTGTACATATATTCCTCATCTTAATGTTTGGTCCCTGTTTTATTAATCTTGCACATTTAAATAAAAGATATAAAACTGCAAATACCCCTCTTCCACTGCTGAGTTTTCCAGTTCTCTCTGATGACTTCAGAAATGATAATTCAGTTTTTAAGAGTGTGCCTTAAGCCAGCGACATCTGTAGACCAGAGAATTACAGCACTTTATAAAGTTATACTTTACCTCAGCCTTCAAGAGTTTTAAAAGATACTATATGATTCTCATCACAAAGCACAACTGTATTAAGTACTAGTGAACTCATGCTAATCACATTTAATCTCTTATTCCAGCTAACACCTATACTAGATGTGAACAGGAAAAAAGGGAAAACAATCAAAAATTTTATAATAATGGGTCTTAAGCTTGGCTTCTATGTAATAACACAGCCACTAGCAGCCCAAAATTAATTTAAAAGACACTAGACAAGCATTATGTCACAAAAGAGGAAAAACTCAGCAGATTTTTAGCTTGGGAGATTAAGAGGGAAAAAGGTCTGCAGAATGATATTTTCAATTAGCACCTTATATGTTTCCACAACTCATGACCTGCCTAAAATTAATGACAACTTTCATGTACCCTGCACTGATTTACAGGAACCAGTCTTGGCCATAAGGAAAGACAGAGCAAATCACTTCTTCCTTTTACCTTGGTATCAGCTCTAAATATCCCAAAGCAAAAGATCCACCACAGGAAAGCACTGAAAGCACCACGCGCTTGGAACCAGTGTTGCCTTCCTGCTTGCACAATGATGATCTAAGTCTCTGTGACTCTGCTGCTGCTTCTTGCTACAGGTTTTTGTTTTGAACAATTCTTTCTGTGAACCTGAGATCCATACCACTGCAGCTGATTATTCGTTTCAGATGTTTCCTTTGCTAGCATCCTGAGACTTAATTCTTGTTACAGTACTCTCCCTACCCTGAGGAGCACATTTCCTATTGACCGATCTCTGCTCAATTCTGATTATAATTGTAAAGGCACTGCACTGAGATTAAACCTCCAACTTCCACATCTCATGCACAGCAATCAGAGGGTTATTAAAATAGACTCCCTTCTGATCATCTCTGTAGACATTTTAATCTTACATTCAGTGTTTTTATATCCAAACCTTGCTCCTCATATATGGGGGGGAGGGGGAATTAATTGAATTGAGTGGGAGGCTGATTCGGTGGAGTCCATTGGAACTGAGCAAAAGTATATCTCATCTGTTGAAAAGCACTTACCCTGAATTCTAACAAAATAAGCCCATTTTTAAACTACTCACTTCAAAGGGAAGAGTGGGAATTGCTTGTGCTCTTGTCTTCCCCACTAGTGTTTCTATTATCATTTTTCTTAAAAACAAAACAGGCACCTGGGAAAGGATGATCCAACTACAATGTATGGAGTGGAACATGGTTTGGTTTTTTCCCCTGCTAATATTATTTCTAATACAGAAGTGTGAAAGGCCTTTCAGAGGAGTCATGGAATGAGGATGGACTGTGAGGGAGACAGTGAGGTAGGCAGTTAACAGTACTTCACTTTCTCTGCCCATTGCATGAAATCTAATGGTGTGGGTTCACTTATCGATTTTCTCATGTTTTTTCACTGGTTATTCATTGTATGTAACAGACACAAAAAGCAGAAAGGAGTCAAGGAAATGAGAATGTGTAGGTTCCCTGTATCCTGCTCTCACATTGAGGACCATCAGCAAGAAGGGGGAATATTTGCTGGGAAGGCCAGAGAGAAAAAAGATAATATTAGTTTTAAAAATAAGGATACTTCATGTGCCTGACTCCCAAGTTTGCAGCCAAGGTTCAGAAACAGACCCGTCAAATCCTAACCCCCTTCTACCTCTATAACATGGATACGGTAAGCTCAAAATCTCCTCTGTTTTCCTGGGTCATCCTAAGATGTGTCTTTACTGTGTATTTACCTGAAACATAGGTGTAAAGTATTCCTTTTGGCTTCTAGGACTAAACAAAGTTTCACAGAAGCCATGACTAGAAGACAGCAGCCTCAAGAAGTACTGCTGTGGAGCTGAGCCCTTGGTTTCCAGGACCCAGAGGTCTCTCAAGAAAAATTACAGGCAAGCCTTGATGCCAATTACATGTCAGTGTGGTCTCTGGAGTTCCATGTTTTCAATTTTGCCACACTCATTTTGCTACAATCCATCTCTTTAATACTACTCTGGTAGGTACGGGAATTTCTGGCAAGTGTGATACACATGACAGCTCCAGAGCTCCCTTCCTCCAGTTAAATATGAGCCTGTAGAGAAAGTCTGGGTACCTGCAATCCAACTAGAAATCCTGGGAGGTAAGACCTTATTTTCTGCTAAGCTTCAGCGGTTAGTTCAGGACGAACAGCATCAAATGCTGAGGCACAAAGAGCCCCTCCAGGAGGAACTGGAGTTCTCTCTAGCAAGTAACAAGGAGTCTCAAGGTGATCCGTAACTTCCAGAGCATTAGCAGTTCTGTAGCATCTTGTTCTTCCTTATGTTAAAGCTCCCCTCACTTTCATTCAACAACAAACTACTGTCCTCCTCACTATTTTTAATTAATTGCTTTTATTTACCAGATTTTACATGTGTTAATCTGATCAATATCAAATTAACCTCACCTTCAAGGTCATTAGTGAACATGCTGAAAGAAATTGTTTTCAAAAAACCCTGGGAGCAGCATGTGCATCCTCCCTGTTTGACACTGGCAATCACTCTCTCTCCTGTCAATTGATCCTTTCTCATTGCTAGCCCTTCCTTTAGTATATCAGTAGATTTTTGTGATCTAAAAAACACAAACTAACTAGCAATTCTGCAATATCCAATTGGCACTGAGCCTGAGAAACAGCCCAGGCAGATACGGAGGGGTCAGAACCCCCCAAAAAATCACCTGGTTTTGCACATTAATAAAATGGAAAGCTTTGGACTGTGTTTTTTTGAAGTGTTGCTACTACCATTGTAACATTACCCAGCAAAATTTAAAGTCTCTTTTCACCTATATAAAGCATAACCCCAAACATTCCTGCCCCCATTTAGCATTAAGACCATCCCCGTTACCTGGACTCCTTGTCGCTAAATCTTGCAATGCTCCTCACACACAGCGGGTCTTGCTCAAGTCTCCCATCGCACAATTTCTGATGTACTTGTGGGGGGGCAGTACGCTGTGTGCAGAACATGAAGCATGAAGATGGCACATCAGAAGGAAGCGCTCTGGGTTCAGCTTCAGATCTACTCAGCCCTCCCCAGGTCAGTTCTGGCTGGGGAAGACACAAAGCCACTTCTGAAACTTTACCCAGCAGCTCCCAGTGCGGTTACCCCTGCAGATGGCCAACAACAGAATCTGGAAGCCGGGGTTGCCACAGGATCATTACCCCTTCACCAACGAGCACAGAGAGCCCGCAGCAAGCGCGTGGGGATCATTCACAGGGGAAAGACAGTGCTCAGAGGACAACGAGGCAGCAAAACCAGGGAATAAGGTACAGGGAAGCAGCACTGGATGGAGAACAGATCAGGAGAGCAGCTTTCAAAAACAAGCAGAATGCAAACAGTGTAAATGCTCTGCAGTTTGGGTGGGGAGTGGGGGTGATGACAGGCAGGTATTGGGGTAAAGAACAACATTCATGTTATTTAAGGTTTTGTGTATCTATCCTGGGCTAGATGGGAAAATGGGAAAGGAGAAGAGAAAGAATATGGGAGGAAGAGGCACGGAATTTCAGATAAGATGTCAACTGAGTCTAGCAGAACTTTTTATTTCTTTTAATTTAATGTTCAGTCCACTTCAGGTCTATAGAACAGAGCTATTAATACACTTCAGAAATTTAGAACAGGAACTCGTCTATGGTTAACTTTGCAGCATGTAATCAGCTGCAAGTATGACACTGCTTATCACCTTTACTTTGTCATTAGCTATAAACAGAAATATTTCATTCTACTCCTTGAGAATCTCCCCTATTACAGCTGCTTAAAATAGTCTTATAGTACTGAATCAATTTGGTACAAGTTTTATTTTTTGGCTCACTTTCTTTGACATCCAGATCCCAGATCTGTGTTAATATACATGGCAACTTGTTACAACTAGAAATGCCACAATATTTTACTTTCTTCATTACTACTAAGTATGTAGATTTATGTGCATGGCTCATAAGTAGAAAATATTACCATTATCTGTCACCATAAAACAGTAAAAGCCTAGCTCATGAAGCATTGTTTTCTTGCCTTTCTCCTCTTATACTATAGTGAGGGGCAAAATTCATAAATGTTTCTTTGAGAAATATTATGGCCTTTACAACATGACTGACACCTCAAAGAAAGAAAGAGCCTTTGCCTCAAGTAACTTAAGGTATAAATGTCAGCTCAATCCCACTGGGTAAAAGCAAACATCATTCTCATCATGATTAACAAGGGACTAACACATTGTTTCAAAAAAGCCTCTCTGGAAACAGAACAGGAAAATCCCACTGAGATGACAACCACAACTTCAAAAAAGTTGTGCCTGGACAATCCTACTTGGACTTAGAGCAGCAGTGGCAGAAAAACAACAGAAGTGGCAAGACAGGCTAAAGGTTGGTGGAAAACCAAACCAAAACCCATGCAGAATAATCAACATCCCAGAGATCATCATTAATCCATTATTAGAAATATTTTTTCCTGCCTCATTGAAGAAAAAACAAATTAAGAATTTAAATAACTTTATTTAAGCAAAAACATTCAGCATAGCCCATGAAGCTGATATAATCCACTATTTTGGCAGCATGTGGCAAACTATTTCATAAGATGCTGTTGCAGAGTGATACGTTTATCATGTTAATTTATATCTCTATGTAATATACAGTATTTTATTAATTATTAGTGTCCAGAACCTAAAGAGGTTCATAGGGGCATTCAGGTAAATGAACATCACGGTGTGTATTAGCTTAAGTCTGAGAGCTACTCAGTATTTCCACCAATATCTAAAATCCACGGCAATTCTTCTAAATGCAAGCAGCAAAAATAAAATTTGGAACAAAGCTGACATCCAAAAAATTTGAATTTTCTAACTGTTCCATTTTCCTTACTGTTTGCAATGATTGCAAAAGAAGGTGGTTAAATGTTAGCAAGTGTAAGACATTTTAACACTTCAAAAACTACCAGATACAGGGGAAGAATAAGGAAGACAGTAACAAACCTCATACCAATCAAGCACTTTAAAACATCAGCTGTTTATCAGTGGAAGTTGTCGTTAGTGTCTCTGAACAACAGAGTGGTAGTTAAAGCAGCACGCCGTTACCTGACAGAGAAAGGCAACCTGATCTACAAGTACTCACTCAACAGATTTACACAAATATGCTGAGATTTTGTACTATAGATCACAGCAGTCCAAAGATCAGAGTGATATTTGTGACCAATATTAATCCATAAAAGATTTTAATAAAACCAACAGTCTGCAAAGTCTCAGATAAATTCACGGTGCCTTGGATAATTTCCATTTTTAAGTGAATCACACCTGGCCTCACAATGATACACAGCTCATCTCCATAGTGCTGCTTGACCAATTTAAAAAAACTTAAAACATTGCCATTTTAAAAAAAACTGCAAATTAATTTTTTAAATTGAAAATGCAAGAAAAAGAACCCTTATAAAAAGGGGTGCAGTGACATTGGCTGGAACCGGCTGAGAAAGTGCAAAGCTCTAAGAGCACTTGCCCTGCAGGTACCATCACCTTTCACCCAATACACGCAGAGGAAGCTCTTAGCTACTGTCTCATCTCTGTAGAGTTCAAGTTCCTGCACCCCAAATTCAATATTTACATCATTTTCTCTGAAGTTTCCTTTCCCTTGCATACTCAGTCACTACATCTGGATCAACTTTTTCTTCTCCCTAGAAACATGGTTTTGGCAGGGCAGAGCAGACATCTGCACGAGAGAAAAATCTCAGCATTCAGTAGCAGTTGCCTAGATACAACCTCCTAAATGGCAGAAGTCTAGACTCAGTTTTTCCAGCATAGAAAATTAATGCCTATTCTTCCAAGTGCTAATCCTACTGCAAGCTCAATGAGTTTTACATTGACTATAATTGAGTTCTACTAACATAAATGTAAACAACATTTACTGACAGATGTACTGAAAAAAATTACAAAGTAGGGGACAAGTATAACATTATTTTTTTTTATTATAAAAGAATGATTCAGAGCATAACATTAAGTTCCTAAAACATTTCAAAAAAATGAAGCATATGAAGACATGCTCCTGCTTAGTATAACAAGGATGGTGGTTACTCAAGATTCTAGCAAGTGCTAAATATTAAGTGAAGCTGAAATTAATTTGAACAGCAAGGTCTAAGGATTTTTAATGAAGGAACTGTCTTAAAACAGACTGGAGGACTCCCAGATTTTTCTAGCACTACACCAAGAGCCTGAAGTGCATACAGCCCTAATTTCACTCTACAGTATATAACCTAAAAGTTCTGAAATCCTGGATCTAACTTGCTATGGTCATGGATCTCAAAAATGCTGGAGAAGAGCCCTAGGACTGAATCTGCAAGTCTTGGATTCCTAAAAAACTAGCAGCTGCAGTAGGCAATCAGGTTGTGCTCCAATTGTGATGTCTTGCTAGGGAAGTTTATGCTTTATACTACTACACAAGTACACCAAGCACAACATTTTTACTTTCCAGTAAATATGTCTGGAAGCTTACCAAGCAGATTTAAGTGTACAAGGCAGCTGCATAGCTACTCCCAACATAAGGAGGGAAATCTCTGTACCTTTCTTTAGCTTTGGAGGAATATGTCATATAGGCTGTTTCAAATCACCTTGAAAGAAGCTCCAATTTACAGAACTCCCTTCTTCAGAAAACAGGGAAGCTGCTGTGGACTTAAAAAAAGAAAGGTGTTAAGGGGTGCACACTTTCTCATCAGCAAAAATGCAAGCTTTCAACGGGCTCAAAACTTGCAAAAGCTGATATCAGGAAAGAAATGTAGAATCCCTTTCCTTAGGACAACCTTTTCAGAGGACCTGTGTAAAGCTTATAGATCATAGCCTATACAACCCCGACAGTGGACATTTCTGTGAAAAAAAGTTCCAATACTTTAACATTTGCTTTGAGAACGGAACTACTTTAACCATTTCCAGATATCCATAAGAAAACTGCAAATAAATGTCAATATTGATCTGTTAGTAAGAATATTTCTATTCTACATACTTTGATTTTACTGAGCAACTCCAGTCAGTTGCTAGTGGTAATGGGTGGTGATTTCACAATTCTTCCATTGCCACAGCTGAGAAGACATCCCTTGGGGACTGAAATGTGCTGCAGAGTTATTCAAAAAAGGTATACCACCTGGAGGATAAAAGCTATTTAGAGTTCATCCACAGCAATGCAGAAGTGCTTGGTGTCACCATTCTCATTCTCCTTTTGTAATCAAAAGAGCAATTCATTCAAGGTACACCCACCTCTGTGTAACAAGATGGCACCACCAACACCTTCGTTTTTAGTACCTATCATGAGTGAAGAGCCACCTATGAGAAAAAGGTCACCTACTATTAACCATATATTCTGAAGTAACTGCACTCCAAAGATGATGAAGTTTAGCTACATGTAACAGAGGAATTTGAAAACAACCACTTTCTAAAAACCAAAGTGGACTTAAATTGCAGCATGGCACTTAGGTCAAGAGGGTTTGGTTTTCTTTGTTTGGCTTTTTTTTCTAAGGCCTAACAGTAAGCACAGCAAAGCAGTGATGCAAACTGACTAGCGAACTTGCGCAACTCCTGTTTTCAGAGTTCAAACTATTTCACTGTTTCATAGCCACCTCTGACCAAAATGGTTAAGGTTTACCAGAATTTGCTTGAGAACGGGGAAGCGAAGGTGACCTCTGGTCTATTTTCTATAAACATCAATAGGAAAATCTCCCTCCCTAAAAAGACAGGGAAAAAGAAAGAAAAAGCCCCACACTTTGAAACACAACCCTTGTTCACAACAAATGTACCTGAATTACCTTAAAGTCAACACCTGAAGGTTAATGTTCAGACAACAAAGCACAGCATGCTGAAGAGAGTATTTTGTTGGCACAGCACTGGGGCTATTTACCAGGTGAGGATTGTCGATGCTTTAAAGCAGCTGCAGGGCTGGTGTCCCTCCACATGCAGCAAATCACTCGTGCAGGTACAGCTGCCAAGAAACCTCTCTTGCTTCAGGAAAGAACAGACTAGTCCAGCATGATTTTGGCTGCACAACTGAAATCTTCAAAGGATGCTGATGCTGCAAAAGGTAAGCCCAGAGCATTAAGGAACTAAAGGGGATGAGGTCAGCCCAGAGGATACTGGAGCACCGTTCCATGGAATACAGATGGTCAAAAATCCTACAACAGACACTTTTTAATCAAAACACACCAGTTCCAAAATGTGTCACTTTCAGTAACTCCACTAACAAATCTCTCACTAGATCCCACTAGCTCACTTTATCTATCTCTTTGGCAAGCCATCAGTGTCAATCATCCTGAAGTACCTTGACATTTAGCCTATCCTAGGGTTAGAGGCTTCAAGCTTTCAGTCTTGCTGGCTTCCAGGGATGATCAGTACTCATCCTGGGAAAACCAGCTTCCACAGCAGTCTGCAGGCAATTGCTAAACTCTGACACCTTCATACCAGTTGAGCAGAAGTGAAAATCTCTCACGTTTACCTCACAAGCTGTACTGAATTTGACCAGACTTCTTTGTAAAATAACCCAAAATAATTCAGCAAACAACTCTCCCCTTATCAACAATTTTTAAGGGCTGTTAATGCATGAAAGACCTTAAAGAAACCTATTCAAACTCCCTCAATGTTCCTCTGTCCAATACTGCTCCTACTGCAAAATATCCCTTCCCTCCAATATCTCATGTACTCCACCCACCATCCCCAGGCCCTGTCACATTTGCTACCTCACAAGCTGCCCCCGGTTAGAGAAAGAGAGAATTAGATGCATGCCTGTTTGCTAATTCCTGCCAGAACAAAAGAGAAAGCAGCGTATTTTTTCCCTTCCCTTTCCCATAGCACTGAAGGCAAGCACTTTGACCTAGCAAGCCAACTAATCATGAGCACAGGAACAGACAGTACCTTAGTACTCGAGAGAGCTCCATCCCTCTGTCTGACAGGAAACCAGCCAGAGGGTGCGGCAGTGACAAGGAGGTGGCCAGGGTTATCCAGGGAACCTGACATTCACATGGAGACAGTGTAATTACGCATGTCTCATTTCCTTATGGAACTGGGCTAAAACTCATAAAACATGCAGAACTCTTCAATAATAGGAGTGCTATTTTGAGCCAGGTTTTTTTGGGTGGTTTGTTGTGGTGGTGGTGGTTTTTTTTTAAGATACTTAAGGGAATCCGTATTTAATCCACATTTTCCCAAAGAAGAAAAGTTCTTTGCTACCTGCATGCAGAACTAATCAAGAAAGAATATAAACATTACATGCTGTAAACTTTGAAGGGGGAAAAACAAAGCAATATAATCCTCTTCCAAATTCAGTCTGTTGATCAGGGGAAAGTTCAGTAAAGTCAGAAAATTACAACAAAGGTATATCATGCAGTAAAAATGTCAGTTTTTAAAGTGAAGCAAGAACTCACCAATCTCCTTTTATTAACCATCTGGAAGAGACCAAACGTGTGTAGATGCATAGTAGATATTTTCAAAGCTCAAGAGATCCAGATTAGGTAATTCTAAATAAATTCTTACATTGAAAGAAAAAAAACAAGTTATAGAAATTCTCTAAAGCTTCATTATTGTGGCATTTCATTCCTCAGCAAGGCAGGAACCTCGTCATTGGTTCAAGATAGTTGTGGACTAACAGACTAATTCATAATAGATTATGATTCTCTACAGTTTTATTACTACAGTCCGCTGATTAACTTTACCAAGGCCCATTAAGTAGAAAATAGCATGCCAAATCCCACTGTTCCAGAAAAATTAGTCTCTCTCCTTATCCTCTGCACAGATGAGAACTGCACTAGCAGGCTGCAGCTGCTCCCCAATAGACCAGGAAGGTAAGAAATATTGCAGATGTTGCATGACCAAAACCTGAGATCTTCAGATACAATCTTGACCACATTCACAATTTATATACAGCCCTTTCTACACAGACCAGGATTACAGGAGATGGGACATTTTGCCAACTATTTACAAGAAAATTTGTTTACCTCAGTGAAACTCAGTCTTTGAAATGGAACAAGGTCTAACAGATACAGACTTCAGCCTCATCTCTACCTAATACAATCAAATCTTTTTTAAAAGCCTTGCTCACTGTAAAACATTTAGGAATGGGAAAACCGTTTCTTGAGAAGGACTATTGGATTTATATACCTGTTTGATGAGAAAGACATAATTCTTATCTTTTTTTCTAGTCTTTCGAGAGAAGTACTAATTAAGCATGGAATTAGACAAATTATCTGGAGTAAACTAGGGTATGAAATACCTGAGGCTTAAATACTGCAGATAAATGCCCGATTAGTGCCTTCATGCTGTAGCATGTTATAATAAACACAGAATCACAGAATGGTTTGGGTTGTAAAGGACCTTAGAGATCATCTAGTTCCAACCCCCCTGCCATGGGCAGGGACACCTCCCACTAGAGCAGGTTGCTCAAAGCCTCATCCAGCCTGGCCTTGAACACCTCCAGGGGTGGGGCATCCACAGCTTCTCTGGGCAACCTGGACCACTGCCTCACCACCCTCACAGTGAAAAATTTCTTCCTAATATCTAGTCTCAATCTGCCCTCTTCCAATTTAAATCCATTACCCGTTGTCCTGTCACTGCATCAGTAAACCTACAATGAATCAAAGGGATTTTTTGTAAGATGGCTTATAAAACTGAAAATTAATGTGAAGCATTAAAAATGGCAATCTGCAAATAGTCATATGACCTATTATTCCTGCAGGGCAAAGGTGCCTTTTAATAACATGTTAAATGACAATATACAAAAATACTTCCAAATTCATTCTCTTAACTTCAAAATTTTGCCACAACTTTTAGTCAGAAGTCTATCAAGTTTTGTTCTACTTCATTTACGTATTGTATTAGCAAGCAGACATTACCTGATCAAATAATCATTTTTTGACTTCTCCAACCAATTTGATTGCTCCACTAGAGAAAAATCTAATAATTCACAAAGAAAAATAAATCAGCAATCACCTTCTGTCAAAATACTGGAATTATTTTAAAAATATGAAATAGATTTTGGAATATCAAAACACCTATGGTAAAGTTCTACTAATGTAACTGGAAAATTCACATTCCATGGAGTGTAAGAAGTTATTCATAAACCTTATTTTTAGTAAAATTTTAATAAAAATGATGTTTTAATTTTCACATTCTGAAGAGCTAAAAATACAACAAACTTATTTACAATTTATAACAACAGAAGTGTACAAATTACTGTACAGAATGCAGTACCATCTCAAGAAAAACAAGCATCTGAAAGTTCTAGCAGTTAGGACATTAAACCTGTATTTTTTGAAGAGATACCACTTTAAAGACCAAGTATCAATAACTGAACAGTGATGTTCTTCACTGAGTTAATAAAAACCGCTTCCATGACAATTATGACCAGCATTACTTTTAATTTTATCTGATACAAATATAACCTCATAATAAAAGCTACTGAATTTAAAACAAATCAAATCCAATATATACACCTCCCCTAGAGGTTTTTGCCACAGAACTCTTCAAAACAAGAAAAGTAGTACAGAAACTACATTTTAAGGAAATAAGCCTGGCAAGAGATGAGTAAGTTACAGTTTTACAAAACCCTTGTATTTGTAAATACTCAAGCTCTACAGATGTCCAAAGTTATTTCAAAATTATACATATGGCAATCACTGTATGTTATCTGATACAGATGTTTTAGAGTGGAAATAGTTCATCACAAGCTGAACCCACGGAATGGTAAATTTCAATTCACATTTCTATCTGAAACATGCAAGCACATTCTGATATGCAAAAAGAAATCTGATACTTTTTTACTTTTAAAAATATGGGACACCATAGTATATAGATGAAAAATGTAAAAGATCAGCTCTGTCAGATCCTTCAAGTCAATTGGGAGATAGTCACATCAATGTGTTTCGGTGCCCAAGTTGTAAAAAGATGCTGATTCCCAAGTTTCATGTATGGATGAATCTGACTCTACTAGCATTTCAGATTGGGTGAGCACTGTGATACCTGGAGTATAACTTAAGTCATACCTTGGGTGTATTTCTGATAAAACAGGTAAACACCTAGTGTGTTCTATGTAATGTAGTGAAGACTAACGCAAGTCCTCTACGTTATAACATGACCTTTAAAAAGCTGATAGCTATTTATTGATTTGAAAGCCAACCCAAAGAACAAACATCAGGTCACAAAGTAATCTGACATCAATAAATCTACAGTAGTTGTACCGGAGAAGTGACAGAAAAATGCTTCGAATTGAACACTGACAGCTTTTACCAATGTAATGCTTCAGCATCACACAGTTACTTTTAAAAGGGGACTGACTAGAAGTTTTAATCCTGTTTCTAACTGAGGGGTAAAAAAACCCACCACAATCAGTTCAAAGTAATATGAAGAAATACTACTAAAGTGCCCAAACTGTTTTTACATTCATTTAAACCCATGTCTCTGAAAAGGTGAAATATCCTGGTCGGGAATATGTATAGTCCACTAATCTAATGTTAAAAACTGTTACTTTAACCCATGAGTATACTGTATGATTAGTAGAAAATCTTTAGCAGACACAAAAAAATGAAAGATGAAACTGCAGCAAGAGAGCATGGCAAACCTGAGAGATCTATTAGTGCATAAATCTGCTTAAAAACTAAAAAGATAGAAAGAAAGAGCTAAGGAACTACAATAAAAGTTATGTCTTTAAAGCGGTAAGTTATAACAGGGTGGGAAATGTTTAATAATATGCACATATGCCTGCAAAGGGGTCACTATCTGAAAACAAAGAGCTGGTATTTTTCACAGCATCAGATTTATGCTAAAAAGCCATACATTATATTTTTTAATATTATGCTTTTCCCACCCTGGCAGAGAATAAACATGAATTTAGAAGCACAGTAGAAGTGAAAAACAAAGAAGAGGAGAGATAGAAAGCAGCAGAGAAAGACAGAAAAGGTGAATACAGAGCTACAGAAGTGTTTATTGAGCATGCTACAGAGGTAAGCAGAGTACACACAAAATGAAATTAAACAACCATCAAACCTCCCAACTTTGTTAGAAAATTAATTTTTAATTGTGCCACTTTCAAACTATACTGAATTTTACAATTCTAAAGATGTAAAAACTCAACTAATAGAAAATATACATGACTTTTTTTTCTACATAGACAACAGAATCTATGAATCTCGAAACTAAGTACATCAATTTCAAGAAGTATTGGTCATTTAAACAGAATCAAGGTAACAGTTCAGACTGACAGAGAACTGCTTTCAAATTAACTGGATCTGTAGATTCTGAGCCATGTTTATAGTAAAGTCAGATCAATTTCTAAATACAAAATATTTTGAAGAGATTTATTAAAACTGAATATTAAAATGCAAGGTAAATTAAGACTAAAGGCACATTAACTTTGGTCCCACCTGGTTGCCAGTTTTAGAAAAAAAACTGCCACAAAACCTCCTGCAAGCACTTGCAGCAAACTTTCTTCATCATTGAAAAATACATGCACCATTACCTGAACTAGCTTGACCAGTCTGTACATGCTCAGAAATCCACAACCATATTCCATATCTTAATTACAAACTAAAGATGGCAATATATATTGAAATGCACATAAGTCATGTCAACTTCAAAAACATCTACAAAAAATATTCAGCCACAAACAAGACATTACTTAGTGCTGACATTTATATGATACAACCCACAAGAGTGTGTACAAAAAGGTTAAGATTCCACAATGCTTTTCACGTAGGGCTCAAAGTCACAGAAGTCACTTTTTGTCCTTTAAGAAATTAATATTCTGTACCTTGTTAATTTTAACTAATGCCTACATTCATAACTGAATCTAGACCAGAACCATGAAATACAAAAGGCCTTTTCAAAAAAAAGAGCAAAGCAAAAAGTAACAGAAATCAAATAACATCATTTTACTCTTTCAGCATAATGCATCTTATCCAATTAAAAAGAAAAATAAGTGACAAGCCAGCAGATAAAGAAATCTATCAAGCAGAATAAAAAAAAGCTTAACCTTTTTACACACCCCTGCCTAAGCATATTTAAACTATCATGTAACAATGTGCCCCAGACAACCAAATTTGCTTTTTACTAGTTACGCAATTCCAGCAGTACTAGTTTTCCTTTTTAAGGCACGTACTTCAACTAAGTTGAAAAACTGTGGTATTAAGTTGGAAATCTTTTCAACAAAATGATGGTTTATCTAAACAACAGTTGAACAACAGCAGTTAGTATCACTGCTTTTCATTTTTTATTTTTTTTATTTTTTAAAACAACCAAGGAATGATAACAGCATGAAAAAAAAACCCCCAAAAAACAACAGAAGACAAACTCTGGTCCCCACTTTCCTGAACAGTCAATAGGTGACAACACCAAACAATGTAAAACACTCTCATTTTCAATCTGCGTTTTTAAATAGTTGACTTAGAGAAAGAAACTCTCAGATGGTGATTTTCTCCCAGATTGTAATTGTGAAGATCAATCAAAGCCTGAATAGCTTCTTCTACTGTTGACATCTGAAGAAGCGCCATCTTGTGATCTCTTCTGAAACAAAATAATGGCATTAGGAACTTGAACACTACAGGGGTTGCTCCTAATGTTTGCTATCCTCTATGCACTTTTCCTTAAGACATACTGCAAAAACGTGCTTAGGCAGTCTTTTGTTAGAGCTATGTACAGAAAAGTTACTTACTGAAAAAATTTAAATGCTTTCACAGTGCCTCCAGTGTTAGCAAACAATGTGCGTAGATCATCTTCTGCTACTGATGGTCTACAGACAGAAAGAAACCATAAGCAAGAAATTATTAGTCAATACAGAGTGTTGTGATTCACATTAATACTACTGGCTTATTGACAGCCAACACTTACGGAATATTGGACAGATGAAGTGTTGCAGAAGGAGGGAATATATTTTGAAAGTTTTTTGAACCAGGTTTCTTGAAGCGATGCAGAGGTGAATTACCAAAATCTTTAGTCAGCCCTTGGTCATCAAGTCCCTCTCGAGGTAGTTGTACTGTCTGATGTTTAGAAAGGGTAACACGAATAATCTTTCCATACATTTTCTGTCCATTAAGATGGCTCATGGCTGAAAAGGACAAGAAGTCTCCTCAATTCAGTGTTTCTTTTCAATAGTCTGCGTTACATCACACAAGCAAACACAAAAAACGCCCAAGCAGATCAAAGGGTCAGTGTGCTATAAGACTGGAATCAAGAACTAGATCTGCAGGATCCGCATGAGTATTTAATTTTATTTAGACCATCACATGCGATTCAGCTCTTGAATTCATTTAGGATATTGTGCGGACCTTCTGGGATACAAGTGCATGCAATATAATTTTGGATCTTGTGGGTAACCTCGATACAAGACAAACTGACAAATGTAAACGTGCCTAGTTCACCTGATTTTACAGAGCATAATTTCAAGTACTTAGACTAATAAGAATATAAACAGAAAACTAATCTTACCCAGCTGTGACTGGTTTCCATCAGCCATCTGTATAAGAGCACTGTCTTTCTTATTGTATAAAATCTTCACCCGCTGCACATCACCATAAACACCTTTTCAAAGTCAAAGGTAACCCAAAAGAAAAAGTTCATTTTAAAGCCAGTCACCTAAGTAACGTATTTTGACATATCAATGGAACATTCAGACAGCAACAAGATCACTCACTCAAATTCAACACTCTCACAAATGAATAAAGGAGATAAAGATTTTGAATAGTGAATTTTGAAAAGAATAATTTCTGATAAACCCTCAAAGCTATGTGAATGACATTAAATTAAAGACCATGCAAAATATATTAGCATGCATTAAAAGAAAATCTGTGTCTATGGAGAGTTTTAAACAGCAAAAGAAAAATAGCAAAAGATTTACTATTCAACTTTAAGCCAAAGTGCTAGCTACAAATAAGAATTAAGGTGAAACAAAAAACCAAAAACCAAAATAAAATCAAATCAATAATAAAAGTATAGTGCTAACAATAACATACCGAAGAGGGTAAACAGACTTTGGGGCGTAACCATCTTTAGAAGGAGAGAAGAGCAAGCAGCGTAAGACAAGAAGAGATGCGGAGATGAACAGATCATCCATAACGAAGGGTGGTTCCCGCAGAATGGTGAGGTGGTCATGGATCATGGTTTCAAGGCGGTTAATTGGGGCAAGTTGGTCCGAGGAACATTTTGTTCAAGCACAGAAGCATGAACATAGGGAATGAAGACAGGGAACGTAGACAAAGACGAGGAGAAGGGCAAGACAGGGAAGGGCATGGGAATTTGGGCAAAGACAAGGAAGGGGAAGTTGAACACAAAGGGAAAAGGATGAAATGGGGAAGGGAATACAGCAATGCAGAAGAAAAAAAAATAAGGAAGTGGGGAACAAAAAAAAAAATAAAATATAGGTCAGTACATAGGAAATGCAGGAATTTGGTCAGAAAATGGTTGGTTTATGTACTGTACAAGAAAAACTGAGTAAAATGTAGTCACCCAGGACAAATATGGGTAAAGTACATTTATATCAAGAGTAAACTACAGCATTTCATCTCAACATGAAAATAAATAAAAAAGCATGCAATAGAAATTTTAAACTTTGAACTTCAACTGCATAAGCATGGCTGGCTATGAAATGCAGGCAAAAAATCTTTCAAAATGGCACTCCGACCCGAAACATTTTAACATGCAAGACTGTGGATGACAAAATAGTACCAGATGATAAAAAAAAGCTTAATGATTTACAGTGACAGAGGCCAGTTAAAAATGGAACAGCTAGACTGATACAAACTTCCCACATTTCATACCAGCTTTCACAGCCATCAAAATAAATGTAAAGGACAGTAAAAATGCAAAACTAAATAAACCCCTTTAGATATCAGAGTTAGCAAGAAAGATACAGTTAAGGTGAAAATGCTTTGCAACCATTTTTTTAAATTATTATATTTTAAAGACAAATGAGTAACTGCAAAGAAAAAAATTACTAAGAGAGACTGGAAGAGTGCCTCGTCAAGATCTTTGGGAGAACCTTCAAAGAAAAATGTGTTAAGAGTAGTTCACATAAATTAAGACCTTAAAATGTGAGATACAAGCATGAAATGAAACAGCAAACAATTAGATGAAATGAAACAGAAATTCTAGTTTACATGATTATAATTGCAAAAGAAAGCATAGTTTCTATTTTGTAAAAATAAAGCTTTCAATTCAAATGTCAAACATGCAGTAGTTACCACATTTTTCTTAGAAAAAATAGGTAGCCGACTATCAAAGGACATTTTAAGTTGTTAGCTACCTGGGAAAACAAAAGTATTTAATAATAACGGCTTTAAAATTAACTTCGGGGGATTATTAAAAAAAAAAAAAAACAGCAAAAATACTTTGAGCTTAAAATCCAAATGTAAGAGGCCAAATGCAAAGAAACTTAAATACTGACAAATGAAGTGTGACTAAAGAGGAAAAAAAAAAGTAGAATTGTTTCACTGACCTCTTCATTTAAATTGCTAACCAGGAGGACTGTATTGCCACCAGCTGAAACTCCAGGCATTCCCACACGGCCAGCAGCGGCAGCTGCAGCTGCAGCAGCAGCATTTGGAATAGCCAAAGGACTCAGAGCTCCTGGAACAGCTGCAACAGGAAGCCCTAATTTTAAAATAAAGCATATTTTACGAAACACACACAAGTCGTTTTAAAAAAACTACCTCTATCAGCACAAGTGTTGCATACAATACCCTATAAAGCAGACCATTCCACTGTCGTCCAAAGGGTTGTGAAATGGGTTGTTAAAGGAAGAGAAACGTGAAATATTTTTTTCATTCAGATCAGGTCTTCAAAGATGTAATGAGGCATGAAAATTACTTTCTTTTCAACTAAACATTCCTGTGCACCAGAATTCTTTCCATTGTACTCCAAAATGCTTAAAGTGTCTAGTTTATCAAAAATGGTCTAAAGTAAATGTTGATCAAATCCGTACAAATAAACAGTAGTTGTGCTCTCTGCATCATTACACCCTTATTTTCCATCACCCTTTGAGAGGCATTCCTCACTTCAGCTTGATGCTTCAGACTAAAAACACCAGAATTAGTCATGGGGGACGGAAAGGGGGGAGTAAGCAAGGTTACAGTTTTATTGTATTTTTACATTTCCTAGAAAAGATTTCTATTTTTGTTCCAACTCTATGTTTTGTTACACAAATTTGTGAAAACCAAATAATAATAAAAAAAATAATGAGATTTTAAGTTGGGCTGGACAAATGACCCCTCAAAGGGAACAGGACATCCATCACTACTTTGCGGTAGTGCTTAACAGTATTACTTATCAAACACTGAAAAATATTTTCTGGTCATTTCCTGTCAAAGTCCATACAGGAAAAAAAAGAGTAAGTGTTCTAAAACAGGAAATTAAAGATATGGAATGCTTAATATTCAGGGGTCAAACCAGAGGAACAGAAAGTTCTGTGTAATGACAACTGCAGTCACCTCTCATGCTACAAGATAAAGGGAAAATCTACTTGAATCAAAAGGCAACAAGTATGATCTGTTACTACATCATATGTGGTATTTGTGGGACTGACCATAATTCATAAAAAAGAAGAAAAAACTCTACCTTGGCTTTCTCCCTTCCACCCTGCAAAAACACTTAATAGATTTGCAACTGTATTAGATGGTCTATGGAAATAACAGCCAGCTATATTAAATAGGCAATAAAGTGAGATATGCTTCATCACATAAGCCAAGCACTAGCTGCTTGGGGGTTAGGAAAGCACTCCCCCCAGGTATGCTACTGTATGACCATCCGTTTTGAGGGCTGCGATAAGTCTTCCGTCAGAGAAAGCAAAAGTAACGCTAGCTGTCAGAGAAAGGATATGAAATTAGATGGACCACTGCTAGTCCAAGTGTAGCAATTTTGTTTCTCAAAATACATTTTGTGTGAAAGTGTAATACTATATGTATACTAATAGCAAGACAAAAATCTAACAAATATGATGCATGTTTTGTTCTTGGACTAAAGCTGAAGAATATAGCTGTAAAGAAAAACAACAATTAATAAAGGATGCAGTTAAAGAAAGTGCCCCCATGGTAGAAGAAGTTTATTCCCAAAATTAGACTGTAAAACACAGTGAAACCTGTGAATATCAAATTAAACTCCTGAAACAACTTTAAAAAAAATCCAGTTCTGTTCTAAAAAATAATTTGGAAATGAAAAGTTGAGTGCTTTGAATACAGTCAGCTACTGTAGAGCTCATACAGACAGAAACAGGAAGAATGACAGTAAGGCGTGATATATGTCCACCTGAAGGGAAACAACTTATTTTATACTAGGTCAATAGCAATCATTTAGGTATCAGAAAATGCCAAGATACTAGAGCATTTCAAATTTTCTAGTGTCTAGGCACCTCTCCCTAACCTTAGAAGCTTTCAGCCAGTCCAGCATTTTTAGGAATAAAGGAATCTAAAGATGACTAATGAAGTTTTCGTGGCTCTTTCCACAGCCGGGCAGAGCATAGTGGAGTAATTCATATTTTAAAAGGCAAAAAACTTCATAGCATTAGACTTTAGCTTGGAGAAGAGAAGGCTCCGGGGAGACCTCATTGCGGCCTTCCAGTACTTGAAAGGCGCCTATAAACAGGAGGGGGAGCGACTGTTTACGAGGGTGGATAGTGATAGGACAAGGGGGAATGGTTTTAAACTAAGAGAGGGGAGGTTTAGGTTAGAGATTAGGAGAAAGTTTTTCACCCAAAGGGTGGTGGCACACTGGAACAGGTTGCCCAGGGAGGTCGTGGATGCCCCATCCCTGGAGGCATTCAAGGCCAGGCTGGATGTGGCTCTGAGCAGCCTGGTCTAGTGGTTGGCGGCCCTGCATATGGCAGGGGGGTTGAAACTAGATGATCACTATGGTCCTTTTCAACCCAGGCCATTCTACGATTCTATGATTTCTACAGGACATTCTTTGGTCCCCCTGAAGAAGTTAAAAACAAAGATTAATTCAACACCATTCATACAAAAATATTTTCAATTATTACCCTTTGAAATACATTAAATTAGCAAGAATCTTAAGAAAAGGCATTAGTGGAAAGTGCAAATAAAGAAAGGCAGTGAGGACAGCACAGGATAAAGCTGTGGAAGCCCTAACCACAATGTATTTCTAGCTGTAATATTAAGCAAATACTAAACTGGAGTTAAAGTATTATTACATATCAGTATTTGCCATTATCACTAGTTCTTATTTAAAGCCTTTTGTTTGTTGTGGTTCAGTATAATACAATTCCTGTTTATTCAAAGGTTTTTTCTGTAAGATCTCCTGGAACTTTTTTTTTCTGGGGGGAGGGGGTGAGGGAGAATGTGTCTATCTTTTCATATGTGAGGTTAAAAAAAAAAAGAAAGAAAAAACCCAACCATCTGCTTCTGATAATTCATTTGAAACCAGCCCATTCTGTTCATTAGTTATTTTCTCCTTCTTTCAAAAGATAACAAGACTCATTGAAAAGATGGCCAATTTACAGTCTCAAAGATTTCTGACACCTTATTTCATCACAGCTGAGGATGTAGTAGACGAATGAGTAATGATGCATGCAGGCTAGGATCTTCTATTTGATTGATACATTTCTAACCAATTACATAGCACACACAGACCTCATTTCCTGGAAAGGTCAGACAAATTACAAACCCACAGAAAACACAATTCTTGTTCTGTAGGTCTCTGCTGCACTCTGATTTGCCGTTCTAATTTAAGCAAGTCAAAAATTTTTAATAAATAAAAATAAGAGCAGCTTGTATTATTAGTTATCACGCAACTCACTGTTTTAAGATTTGAGGACTTATCTGAAACTATTTAGAAATGTGAGCTACTTTGTCAACATGACCAACCAGTATTAGAAAGCACTGTCGCTAGCTTTATTTTAGCTTCCAACAATTACAGATAACAGGGCTTTGCTTTTTCCAAATATTAAAGAAAACATACAAATGTTATACACCTTTTTCTAGCCTTTTGAGGTCTTTTTCCTCAAAGAAGTTTAAACACAGCATATCACATTATTTATTCCTCCTCACTGTATCTTTTTGCATGACTTCTGAAATGCAAATTAGTAATACCATCTTAATAAGAGGCAAATTAAAGCTATACTAAAAATATATGATGAACATATGTGTGAAAACCATAGGCAGCAGGAGCAGTTATCTTCATGCAGGTATGCATAGCTGCGACTGAGAACTGGATTTAGTCCCTAGTCCTGTTATGAACCTTTTTTGTAGCTTTATGTCAAGTAACCACCATATTTTTGTACTTGTTATTGTCCTGCTCCTCATACTTAGCCTGAATGGGTTTGGAGTAGATAGCAGGTTGTTTTAAAATCTCTGCATCACAGCTTGGGAAGCTGGAAGTGTTACTACACTACATCACAAAGTTACATTTACTGAAAAGGAGGGTTAATTCCATCCAGAAGGAAAGTGAGAAATGTAATGGTTTGGCACTACTGCAGATTTAAACACCAAGACTAACAAGACTCATATCTTGTCACTAAAATTCAACTCACAAAATTATGTTAAACATAAACCGCACTTCTGACATATGAATTACAGTACACTGTCAAAAAGCCAACAACAAAAAGGCACCAAATTTGTAGAATTATCCAGCATAAGCAAAAGTCAGAACTGAGTCTTACCACATTTTCTGTTAGTTATCTCATCATATGCATATAAGAGGACAGCTACAGCAAGAATTTTAACAAGAATGCCACAGGTTCAACTTATGGTATTCTTTCTGAGTATGCAGAAGAACCTGAAGACTATCACATTAAGCTCAAAATGGAGCTCTACTCTTTCATGGAGAAAGATGTTCTTTGGGAATCATCTGTCAATACGGCATGGCAGACACTGACTGAGCAGACTCTGAAGTTATCTTTATCGACATTACAGAAACAAGAATTCTAAAGCAAATAAAAGGAAATACAATATTAAGATAAAAGAAAGAAGCAGGAGGAAGGTTGCTGCTATCATTTTGCCGTCTTTCACACATCACAGTTTGCCAGCCTCCATCTTATAACTCTCTGAATTTTTAAATGTTCTCACCCTTCTCCTTTTCAGCATTTGAATAAAAATGCAGCTATAGATTGCAGACACAAGAGTCCATTTAGGCTTTTGAGTTTTTTCTATCCTTTGTCCTTTCTTATTTATATCACTTATATTTTGTGCCTTTTTGCACAGTAAGCAGGCCAGAATGAGAACCCTGTTCTTCCATACTGAAACAAGCACCATTCCCATTTTGACAGCTATCCAAATAGCTAAGGCACAAACAGTATTATGGAGCCTTCTGTACAGTTTTTCAGATGTAGAGCTCAAATTCCATAAAAAAACAAACAAAAAGGGGCAACTAGGAAAAAAACCCCAAACAACAACAAAAAAGATGACTGTATGATCATCCCCATTTGACAGATGATGCAGAGTTACAATATACCAAGCTCACAGAACTGGTCATGAGCAGTTGCTGCAAAGCAACTTCTCAGGATTCAGGAAAATGTCAGAATTAGTTACATAAGTAATGCTGTATTTGGCATTTTTTTAATAAATCATGAATATTTAACTCTCTCCTCTCCAAATCCCTGCTTTACAACACCTAATATGAGTCTCATATTAATAAGCAGCTTCTTTGTTACTACTTACACCATAGCCCTATGTCTATGTTCTACTCATTATCTGCTCACAAAATCACAAAAGAATTACTAACTGCCTCAAGGGCATTTCTGCAGCACTCATCTCCATGGCGTCAAACTTCTTCACACTTATCCATCTTCCCTATCCATCCATGAAATAAGAGATTTCATTTTGTAAATGAGGGAAAGGTAGAAGACAAAAAAAAACAAAATAAACTTTAGCTATGGGTTCTTCAGATACTTTAGATTCTTATGGTATTTTTTTTTCTTTTCTTTCTAAAACTTCTGCTGTAGCTACAAGTGATATACCACTTTGCAAGTCATACTAGAAGATGTGAAGTGAAGCACGCCAAAATCTCTGGGACATAGGTGTCTATGGAATTTACAACTAGATATGACACATATCCTCCAAGTCATCTCATTTCAGAAAAGGGCATATATAGTGCAGCCTTCAGTAGCCTTAGCTACAATAGTCACCTTTTCCTGGGCTCTCATCGTTCACTGCCTTCTAACTTCTGTAACACACAGAGAGTAGAGGCCCCTCTTTACTACATTAACTTTGACTTACTCCAGGTTGGCCCATCCTGTATAAAAACCAAGGCATAAAATCTATGTTGTCCATAAATTTTCTTTAGAAGAAAAAAGGGAAAAGATGAAGGAAAAAAAAAAAAGAAAAAAGACTGAGTGGGAAGAACAATGATCACAGTAGAATAAATCAGGTTTTATAGAAGTCATAGAATCATAGAATGGTTTGGGTTCCAAAGGACCTTAAAGATCATCTAGTTCCAGCCTGCCTGCCATGGCAGGGATGCCTTCCACTAGATCATGAGATTATGACCGAGTACCATTAAATTCTGAAGAGTGAAAGGTGTTCTCACCAAAGAACAGCAACTTGACAGAAGCAGGAGTGGAATTTACGCAATTAATTGTGACAAATCAAAAAAACAAATTACAAATTTGTCCCAAAGCATGCACTATTTCACCAGTAGTCAGAAGATACATTAATCTGTATCTTCCTCAGAGCATTTTGTCTACTTCTAATGAACACAAAAGTTGACAGGATATTAGAACTCATGTACTATAGCACTAGAAGTGCTACTACAGATTTTTTCCTTTTGTTTACAGAAACCACAGACTAGTACCTTTTTTATTTTAAAGAAAAGAGCATAATCTTTCTTCATTGAAGGAAAAAAATGAAATGTTATTTTCATAATCTGATATTACAAATAATCATTAGCATGAATGAAACACGCAAATCATGTTAAGCCTCTGTCACAAACTTGGGCAAGGTGGGCAGTAGCACCTGATAGGCACATATTGAAGAGGAGAGGACAGATTTGGGAATAAAAGTAGAACTAACTTGACTTCTCCTTATACTTTGTGCATTTCTTATTTTGACACGCATTCTATCATTCATTTATGCAGGACTTCTAAAAACAATATAATTGTGTTACTACAATTCAGATCACAATACACTACAGCACTTTAAGATCTTTAATTGTTAGACAGATTAATAAACATTTTCATCAAGTGACTCCTGAATACAAAAGAATAATGTCAGAACCATACCTAGAAGAGAGGTTTCCTTTGCAAATGCTGCAGCAATCGCTGGGTCCAGCGCTGGCTGTCCATCACCAGATGGAAGATCAGGACGAGTGTAGTCCCTGCTTTTATCATTGTTGTACTTGACGTTCAAATTCACCAATTTGGAAAAATCAATCCGTAGGGTACAGCAAGCATTATAAATATTTTGACCATCTAAGGCCTGGAAAATACACAATACAGGTTGTTTGTACAACTTATTTTTTTTAAAAAAACAAGGTCAGTGTATAGGTATTTATCCGTCTTACTGTCTAGCCTAAAACCAATTAAGATTAAAATGCAGTAACCTCTCTTAACATGATTCCAGGAAGCTCGATGCTTATTTCTCTTACCTAGAAACTGTTTACAAAGCAAAGCGGCAAGAGACATTTTAATGCAGTCAAAAGTTAGCCTGTTGAATATAGTTAATTAGCTTGTATTCCATAGTACAGCTTTAATGCAGACATAATGCCAAATAAATTTCTCGAAGAAAAAAATAATCAAAAATCACACAAGTGCTCTTTTACATGGAAAGTTGACCTGAGGAAAAAAAAAATAATAAAAATGTTGACTTAAATACCATGTTAGACAGCGATCTGTTAAAGCAGAATATTTACATTGTTCCTGCATGTTTTCCTTCTCCCACTAAAGGCAATTAGTGCCAAAACTGAAAGAAAAGCAACTTTATCTGCTAACCTAATGTTACTAACACTTTTCTAAAAAAATCCTATTTTCACCATTAATTGGTATGTCTGAAAAAGATGCCTATTAACAGTGAAATTCACATGAAACTCTATGAAAACACTCTCTAAAAAGGCCTAATTATATATGTTTTGTCCATCTTCATTATATGACAGGCAAATTGATATACCTGGATTTTATTTTATTTACATTTTGGACATACCTTCCTTTCACTTGAAGTGCTAACAGCTAAATATGAGAGATTTTTAAAAAAATGGAACCTTTTGTAACCAAGTTGGTTTATATTCCTAAGAAATGCTAGTGAAGACACAGCTCATTTTAAAAATTAATACATTTAGTCAAGTCATTTTGTTAAATATAACACTACCTTATATATTAATGGTGAAAAAACCCAAATATTTCACACTTTCAAATACAAAAATCAGATCTTTCATTTCTCTTGATTAATGTTGAACTAAAATGGAGCACTTCTGGACCTGAGCTAGCTCTTGCATAGTATCTGCAAGGCAATTTCCAACACATTCAAGTTCTGGTAGGACTTGCTATTCGGAGCCAAGCGCTGCACGAACCTAGTGTCCCTGCTGAGTATGGAAGCAACATAGCTATTTTCATACAGTGATGCATCTGGAAACTGAACATCCCACAGACAACTCTCTGCTAGGTCTGGGCCAGCAAGGTTTTCCCTTTCTACAAAATGTGTTATCACAGCTGACATCTCCAGGGCTCATGAAATCACTTAAAAGAATTACCACCATTAGCAGTCAATGTACAAGAATAAGTAAGTCAGTATTATTAGAACTTCCAAGTAATAGGAAAATAAAATGCCACCAAAAAAAAAGTACAGAAACCTGAAAATCTAGACATTGTCTCAAGAAATACTTAGCAATTAGAGTGACAATCCTGTCTTTGAAACTCAGCTTAAACACTGCTTTATACAATACTGGCAAAGCAAAATCATGTCCTGATTCATAGAAAACAAGCTGAAGATTAATTCTGTACTGTTGGGGTGGTGGTGGGCATTACCACTACAGAATACAGAATTTGCTAGCTCTTCTATGCACAGTGGCAAAGTAGAATCCAAGACACCTAATGCTGGTATTTGGGAAAAGAATCTCACTTGAACACTTACATCTAAAAAAGTATATACTGAGAATCAGTCATCACTTTTAGAAGACTTCTTACCTTCTAAAAAATCTATTAAGATATAGATTAAAGGTAGGTCCAGTTTACACAGCCAGAGCTTCCTTGTTGTCACTGTCATCATTGAAATACCCGTTCACATACTGAAGAAAACTAGGTATGAACTGAGACCAAAAGGCAGTATCATTTAGCTCTGTCCAAATGACAAGACCACGACACAAAGCTCTTAGTCTTTAAAACAAAATCAAGATTCATATTATACCTCTGTGTGGAGTCTGCAGACACACTGATTTATGGCTGGCAGAAGGCTGTGAAGTTGATTAAAGTCTTTCAGTCTTAAAAAGCAGCAAACCAAAATATACCTGTGTTTGTTATTTCCCACAGTAGTCAATGTTTAAAGAGAGCCGTAAGTAACTAAAACTTACACTGAAAAAAGCAAAAACTCCTCTTTCTGACAAATTCAAAGTAACCAAAAGTACATACAAAAGAATACTCCACAACAGAAATCCCTTCTAGTTGGGACACAAACAGTCTGAAAGAACACCCTGAACCAGAAAGGAAGGAGATGCACTCTTAATGAGCACCGTAGTCATGCTCTGGGAAAGGCTCCTTGCAACAGATCAAAAATCAAAAAGCCTCGCCCCACCCACTTCTACCAGCAGCATCATACGCCTCCAACAATGCAAGAAAGATTACCAGCAACAAGGGTTTTTTCAAGATTAACTGTTTGCATGTAAAGTCACAACTGTGAATGTGTGTCCTGAGCTCCTTCTTACATAGCTATAAAAGAATGTGCAGCAAACCCTCAAACTCTGCTCCTCTCAGACAGACATCCTGGAAAAAAAAAAAAAAAGACAGCAGCCATGCTATTGGTGACTTTACATACAGACATAATCTCAAAGAACTCTAGTTACTGCTAAGAAACTTCTTTCTTTGAGCAGGTATCTGTACATACATTCGCATGTGACACAGTACCACAGCACACACATGCCTAACCAAGGAGATCAAGTATCACAGGACCCTTCTACAAAATGTGAGTATAATTCTTTATCTTGCCTAAGCCAGCAAACCTATTACTTAAGCCTCAACAACAAAAGTATCAAAATGTATGCCATCGTGCAATACTATGAGTGTAATGATACTGAATTGTTTCCAGGTCCCTGCCTTCCCTTCCTCCCCCTTATTACTGAAAAGGACCCTCCTCTTGTACTTCCCAAGGGGGAAAATGATTCAGACGAGTTGGTTCACCTTCTGCCAAGAGCTTGACAGCAGACAGATTCCTGAAAAATACTTTGTGGTATTCAGGAGCACACAAACAAGATGGCTTGTAAGAACATGCAGAAGACCAACAGAAAACAGTGGTAAAAGAATAAACAAAAATCCTTTTCTCAATTCAGACTGACACATAACTCAAGGAGAGAGGCACATGACTGAACTGACACAATGACCTCAACTCCACAGGGCAAACACACTATCATGCACACACATTTCTCTATAGCCACTTAGATTATTTTCGGGAGGGGGGAAAAAACACAACCACAAACAAACAAAAAAACCCCCCATACCAAACAAAGATGACTCCTAATAACTAAGTATGCTGCATGGTTCTACATCAGCTGTGACAGTATTTCTGGTTTGCTCACTTTCTTTAAAGAAAGTCACAAACCCCAATACTAGTGAAAGTTCCAAAACAGTGAAGTTGTCTGGAATGAAGCTGGTATTCCCTAGACAACTACTACAGCAGAAACATTCAAACTATTTAGAAAGGGTCTTAAAAACTGGTGTTACGTTCACAAAGAATCCAAAAATCTGCTTGTGTCTCAAGGCAGCACCTTTCACTGAAGGCAAGAAAAAGGAAGCAAGGCCTAACAACACAGAAAACAGCAGGAACAGCCTAGGAAGTTGTAAGGATCCAGAACAGAGAGCTATCACTGTCTGTCACAGACAGTAAAAATAACCATACAGGGAATAGCAACGAAATGGAGGTCTGTACCCCAGAACACAGTGTTCTCCTATTTCTTAAAAATAATGTTAGACCACCCTCTCTTTTTGCTCACAGCAGCAAGGAGGATGAAGAGATAAAAACTGCTGACTGAGAAAGACCCCATAGATTAAGAGGTGAGACAAGAGACTGTTCAAATTAAAAAAAAAAAAAAAAAAAAAGAACAAGTTAAAAAAACAGTATTTTCTCCTGTTGCTGATCTAATCAACAACACTCGAGCTTTTCACAAAAGGACAGTAAGAATTTCTACCTAATCAACATGGACTCGTGACACTAGGATCATTAATTTCCCCAGTGTTATTGTGGATGTTGAGGGAAGTGACAACAGCAGCAAAGGTGATCTCAGATGGCAAAAGTACTCTTAAATAAAAGTTACAAAATATAATGTCCTGAAAGACTGATGCAGCTCTATTGACGCAGCTTCATGCAGTTAGGACTCAAATCCACCAGCAGGCTCCAAGGCAGAAGAAGAACATTTTCTAGAATCATTTCTTCTCTCAGGCTTTCCTCACCTGAAGGGCTTCCGGATGCAATCGATACAATTCACTGCTCTTCTTTTTACTTTCAGGGTTCTAGATGCCTAAAAATCCTTGGGAAAGAAGAGTTCCTTAAAAAGTGCTATATTCATAGGAAATATGCTTGGATGAGCTTCTCTTAAGGCCTGTCTAGACCATGAATCTGTGGAATTAAACCCCCCTACGGGAGAGGTCAAGGTAGGCCTCTAAAAATCAGGAAGAGATATGCCACTTAAAATATTCTTTAGGTAATATACATACGGTACCTAGAAGACAAACAAGAACACAGTTTGGGAGACAGAAAATTATTTGATGTTTTGATATTTTTATTTCCCAGGTCAGAAATAGAGATTTAGCTAGCAGATATTTCTGGAGACACATGGCTTCAAGTTGTAACAGAGTATCTGCCCCTCTTTGTCAAGCACTGTAGGCACCTAAGATGATGATGCAAGACAGGAAACAGATCTCTTGCAGGATAAGGATAGCTTGAAAGCATCTACCAAGGTCTGATAAAGAAAAATCAAATTAGAGAGGAGAGAAAAAACTGGCAGAGAAGGGCAACACAACAAAAGCATTGCCTTCTCTCCAAACTCAACTCATAAGGAGAAGAAAAAAAAAAAAAAAAAAAAATTTAGTCTCTACTCTCTCTCTTCCCAAAGCACGAGGAACTAGAAACAAGATCTTTAGAAGGGCATAACAGTTCAAAGCATTAAAAAAAAAGTAATTCTTACAAAACATACTCCAGCTCAAATAAGTACCTCAAAGTAACTGAATGTCATATGATAAATATCTCTTGGGAGAGATGGGTCTCAAGTGCATCCTATAGATATGAACTTGAATTAATTTATTTTGAGACAAGTGTATTAGACACAAGAAATTTCTGTTGCTAAGAAGTTCCATTCTCAAAAAATAAGTTTTTTTTTTTTTTTTTTAATGTGCAGTCCTTGACTGAAGGACCAGTTGTAGATCTTATTCATTTCTACAGAATTGGAAAATCCAGGACACAAAACACTGTCGCTGCACTTTCTAGGCTTTCTGATACAATGGACAGAATCCAGCACTCTTCTGTTTACCTGAACACTCTTAACCATTTCTGAGCACAAACTGTGCTCTTTAGGATGCCTGAAAATCCTTAAGGCAGTAATCATGCATAATTGCCCTGAAGCTAAATATCCTACCTGGAGATGTCCTTGCTTTCCATTTTGGCAACAACTACCTGAAGTTCCTATTACAGATTTTAGGGCAATGTAGCCTAGTAGAGAACTTTTGAAGACTGCTACCAGTGCAGACCCATGCTGAAGCTGTCACTCAAAACAATCAGAAAGAAGACATCTTCAATGCAGTGTCAAACCTCAAGAGAATCTCTGTAGAGATACTCTGAATCACTTACGGGCCAAGTAAGGACCAACTGCCCAACTGTAACAGAAACCCTCAGATAGACTTTTGATATTTTTAAACCATGTTGGGTCAAGATGACTGTTATTTGCTAGATATGAGTCTCAGTTAATCCTCCATAGACGAGGCATTAATAACTGTCAATATCCAAGATTTGGCAAGAGTATTTCCAGTGCATTTACACAAAGACAACGCTCTGGATTAGCAAACTGTTTAGATGGAAACACTGGCACTCTAATCTTTCTATGGTATACCAGATTACTGGTACTCAAATATTGAAGTTTGCTGCTCATGCTGACGGTACAGTTAATTTACTATAAAAATGAGCTATTTTTGATCCTTAGAGTATCTCCTTATGCATACCGACATATCCAGGACATCACCTTCTGCTTCATTAGAAGCACAGTAGTTCAATGTGCTCTACTGTTGCACATTTTCAGTACTTTCTCCAACCCACAGCTAGACTGCTGCATTGCACAGAACTTGAAGTTTGTTGCCTCCACCTTGACTTGTCGGTATAACGAACTATAATGATCTAATCTGAGGGTAGTGATGAAACATGAACAAGTGTAACCATAATCTACTTTTACAGGAAATTAGTTTCTTACATAGGAATGCAATTTTTCACTACCTTCTCATTCAAATAGCAAAAGTGGTCCCACAGGGCTAAAGGCTTCGGTATTGTACATTCTTGTCAGTGTCACTATTTTCTCAGAACCTTCAAATGAATAGCATCTCTCCTTGGTACTTACATCACTTGAGTTTTTCAAATTGCTCTTTAACTTCCTTAATAAGTCTTCAATTTCTATTAAGGCCACATTCTGATTTCCTGTGAAGAGTGCCAGTGGAAAATTAAATTTCCCCATTATCTTCTACAGTAACAACTGACGGAAAACACTTTGAATACTTCTTTACTCTTTTACCATGCTTTTAATTTTGAACTCCATGCAACTGAAGTGTAGCCACCACATCCTCTTGCTTCTACTGTATTTCCAGATGTACTGAAACTGGAGGGCTTTTTCTTATCCATCTGACTGTTTCTTTCCTTCAGGAATTTTTGTTTTGATGGCACTTCATGTTTTACCACAGTAGCTCAACCAAAAGAACTGTACTTTTTTTCACTCTATCAAGCTTGGGAGGGTAGTGGGGAAATCAAACCTTCCTTCAAATTTAGCATTCTTCAATACTTGCAGTTGGTATTACTCTCAGCATTTGCTCTATTTATGTGTAGATTGGTTAAAATATGAAACTATAAACTTAAGACCATTTCAATTTGTCACTAAGATAGGCTCCAAGATCACTCTGACAATGACTGTACATGCAGGAGTCACTGTTATTCAATGAAGTTTAGTCACTCACACATGAGCTACCACTAGTAAACAGCTACCCTAATCAAAACATGCAAAACTGGAGAAAAAAAATACATGCTTTTTTTTTTTTTAAATTATGACCAATACAGTATCCCAGCAGCTAGAATTCCGTTTGTCAGAAGTCAACAACAGACAGAGATTCTCAGGTTCCTTTCATACTTTTACATACCTCATCCTTTTGTTATTTTGTCACTTCTTTACATTCCTAGAATTACACTGATAATTTTCAAATCACTACAGTCCGTTTCACAGATGCCATCTTTCCATTAAATATTCTGATAAAAAAAAATCTTCTGACTCAAAAAATGAAGTCAAAAGATTTATCAATTGGAATTTTGCTTAAAAATGCACTTTAAAAGCAGCATAAAGTGAAAAATTCATTACTGAAAAATAACTTTCCAAACACAAATCAAGACTGAATTATGACATTCTGCAACAAACACATTAGCATCCAACTGTTTATTATATATTTCAAATATGAATCTAAGTGACTACAGTCAATTTCTGCAGCAACTGTAAGTTTAAGATCTAGTTTCTGTATTATTTTTTAAACCTACTTAACACCTGGTAGGTCTATCCCATCCAAGCAAATTTTTAGATATTACAGTGATGTATTTGCATCTCCCTCTACACTGAGACACGATCTAATATTTGATACTATTCACCTCTGAAAAGGACAACTCTAACTTAAATTGTACGCCAAATCTACAAATATTTCAAGACGGTTTTTTAGGAGTAGATTATCTTGAAGTAGATCATCATAAATCAAGTTGAAAATCTTCTTATCTCTGGCTAACTTTATTCTTCTCAATAGCTTGAAAACTTACACTCTGCTTTTTGAAAACATCTCTCATTTTTTATGATTCCTCTCTTGACCACCTCACAGTGTTTTAATCAATACCTGCTATATCATTTGTTAATGAGAATAAAAATTACCATTAAGGTCTTTATTTCAATATGGTCATCATTCTTTACAACAGAAAACTAAGCCTATCTTTCCTTTCCTCTACTAAGAGATATTAATTGCCAGCTTAGTCCAAGGTGTGAGCTTTTCACTTTTTTCCTGAAGTTCTCAGCTATTCTGTCATCTGTGGGCAATAAGCACTGTCTACACTGACAAGTAACACTTACCCAGTAACTACTGGTTAGTACAGCAATTTTCATTAGCCTACCACAAACTCAGATTGCATGTGAAGGTCTGAAAATATAAATTAATTCCATTTATCTCTTAGAACAAAAAATCTAGCCTTCCCTCTGGTTCAACTTTCCCACTGCCACAGATGTGAATATACACCATTCAATTCAAAACATATGGTTTAGATGACATGCTGTTGATCTTTGTAGTAATTTATCCATACGCTCTGTGTTGCTATAATGAATAAAACCCATTACCTGTTCTTGCCTCTCCTACCCAGGATAGGAGAGTTTCCAATAAAACAAAAGTAAGAGCCTGCTCTCATCTGTCACTGCTCCAAAGCTTCTTCATAGTCTGGTCCCATGAGTAAGTCTGCACTCTCTCCTCTGGGCATTTACAGTTATAATGAAGTCTAAGTATTTATTTTCTGGACACTATAATTAAATACTTTCATAAACCTGTATCTAGTCCACAAATGATATCTTTGTTTTGATCCTTACTAAATTTGCTGCTTACAGTAAATTAATTATGCACCAAAATTACATCCTTCATTTTTACTTCTGGTTGACATTTTCACTATTGCAGTCTTGCATACTATTTCATCTCTGTGCAGTCTTATTTAAATATTTGTTCATAATTATAGATGTGTACATTTCTCTATACATAGTATCCTTAAACGTAGTATCTCTAAACACTGATTTTACATAATATAACAACAATATATAACTCCCAGTTATTTTTTAATCTCAAAAAATTCACACAAGTGGCAGAGAAGTACAACACATTATTATAGTCAGTACTCTGTTATATTAACATTTTACAAACATTTAGAGTACAGGAAGGTCTCCAGTCTTAAAAAAGAACTATACTTACTAGTTTTGCTTGCTGTGCATTTACTGGATCACCAAACTGCAGTAAAGCTTGAAACTGGTTATTCTTTGTGAATGTGATTATCTTCAATACAGCACCAAATTTAGAGAATATCTGCCAAAAACATTGTAAAGTTTTACACACAAGTTCCTCCCAAACACAGCTCCAGTCAAAATGAAATTTGGCTTACCTGATGAAGAACATCAAGGGTTACTGGATAGTACATATTGTCAATAATTATTCTAAGTACTGGACTCTGAGCTGGAGTTACTGCGCTCTCACTAACAGTGGTCCCACTAATGGGAGCGTTTGTTGCCTGCACAGCCGTCACTGCCTGAAGAACAGCCTGGGCCCGCTTAAGAAAAAAAAATATAGAAGACAGATTTTTTTATTTTTTAATATTTCAAGACAATAGCTAGAAATTAATTAGCAATATTAATATAGTTAACTCCAGAAACATAAAATCATCCACTTATTTAAAACTCAGAGCTACAGATATAACACAACATAAGTGCAATGCAGTCTGACTCTGTAAGAAGGGACAATAAAAAATGAAAACATCAATTAATCCTTATGTCACAGTAAGGAGGGGCTTCAAATGGTACCAATATCAATCCTCCTAGTAGCAAGCTTATTGTTCTACTAGTAAGGATAAAGAAAGCGAGGATTTTGTAGGTTTCAAGGCTCTTTACAGACTTTTTTCTTTCCTTTAAAGAAAAGAACAACAAACCAATCAACAAAAAAACCCAAGCCTACAGAAACCAGAAGTATTTATCCTATTTTTCAAGAGATTGTATTACAGTTAACATTTTGCTGCCATTTTAATTATGTAGAAGGCTCTGATAAGAAGGGATAATGCTAAACTAACACTTCCAAACTTCTCAGTTTTAACGCAATGAAATAATACACAAGACTGACAAGTGTCAGAAAGTAGTATCCACAGAGAGGTAAACAAACTGGTGTCTGTTATCCACCCTCTTTCATAAAAAGCAAAACAAAATCCTCTCCATGTGTGGTGATTTTTTGGTTTTTAAACACAAGCAGGGTTTTTGAAATTCAAAGGTAACCACATGATGACATCACAAGAACACACATCTATGTAACTACTTCCACTGCCAAAAATGACTGTATCAGAAAGATTAGATGTCTTTCTCTGAGAAAGAAAAAGTGCAGAAAAAATGGTTTCCATTTAATACTTTCATTACAGTAGTCTTATGAAGCAAAATGATACAAAACAGAGACACAAGTGAGCATGCCAGGTAAAAATAATAACCACCATATTAATGCATACTGCATATTTTAAAGGCATTAGAATTTACTACACAATTTCATGTCTCACAACTTACATGATACTCCTCATACTGAAACGAATCAATGAGTAAGGAAAGGGGGGGGAAAAAAAAAAAGACCTGGTGAACACTAGTTGGGAAAACAAAACTTACCTCTACATTTAACATTAAATTGCTATAACTCTGTAAAAATATCTTTTGATAACAACATGCTCTTTTTTTTTCCCTAATGTATGAAATACAATTTTCAAGCTCGCCAGATATTTGGCTGAGTTGCATAATTCCTACTCCTTCTGGAAGCAGAGAAGCAGTACATACCAATTCAAACTCACTCCTTAGAGTGACTGGAAAAGTTTAGACTGTATAACCCAGATAACCAAAACTTTTAGTCAATTTTAACATACGACCCTTGTTAGCACTATCCATCTATACTTATACATCGTAATTCATTCCACTAAAGTTAACATGAATATATAAATGAATATAGGACTTAACATTGGCAAATAAGGATAAAATCTATAAAATTACTATGACAGCAAGTATTTTGTCAAACAAGTTCAAAATAACATTTAGTATCTTATATAAATAGTAACTTTTGAGGACATCTGAGTAGTACGTAAAGCTTTTTTTCTTATTTTTGCAAACTTGAAATTAATTTTAAAAGATCACCTGCACCATTCAGAAAGTATAACATTTATTTATTTCTAAACATTGCAATGTCTGTGCAGAAAGATTAAAACTGTGCATTTATGACAGGCTGATGATTGAAGAAAATTACAGAGGTCATTCTATTCTCAATTCTTCTGAGTCTAGATACTGTATGAAACAAGCTAAGAGATGTTTGTTTTAAATCTGTGTTTAGATGCTCCTCTAACAGTGTTATGATGTCTCACAGGAAAAGGATTTTAGTAGAATTATAAAGCTGAGACAAAAACTTAAATGGTCCCTTTTGAATCTGTTTATTCAAAGTCAACTTATTTTGCATATATATCTAAAAATAATCTTGGAAGCTATTATTATTGAGAAATCCAGAGCAGCATAGCTTAATGGAACTTTTCCTACTTTCATTATTTCTAACGACCTGGCTGTTTAACCCCTCGGTTAAATACATTTTTATTTTCCTGTCTTCTTTATAAATAAGATACTTGCACCTTCCTCCAATTTTTTATGCTATTTTTCCAGGTACATGTACTAACATTCTGACTTCTTCATATCTTTCTCCTTGAACATCCAAAAAAAGACAACTTCAGAATGAATGTGGCTGGATGAGCAAGCTTTCAAACAAGGATTAAAAATTTAAGTTTTGAGTATCAAAAAAAAAAAAAAAAAAAGCAATATCTGTGCAACCTTTATTTTTCCTTACAGAAAAAAGTATACTTAACCATCTTGTGCTTTATACAATGCCTCATGAGATATGAGTTACAGAATACTTACTGTCAAGGACCTATTTATACTAGTTAGTTCTAAATTAAAGAAACAGAAACCTGAAAAGACCGGGAATATGTTAAAATTGGGTATTAAGGTGTATGGTGGTATAAAAGCTGCTGAAAAGTCAGCACATTCTATATGTTGAAAAGGTGGACACATGAAGTACAAGAACAGTCTCAACACAGAAGCCAGAGGACAACATAAGAGAAAGCTTCTTAAGGGAGTATGTCCATCTACTACATGTGCAGACAGAATTATTCCTCTATTCTTTTTTCAAAAGCAAATTAAGGTATTCATTTTTCTTTATAACTGACATTTTGGGGAAAAAAAAATCTCAATTTTTAAAAAGTACCTTTAGCAGACAAACTATCAAAAGATTCTAAGGAACTGGAATGTTTAGAAAGATGAACAAGAAAACCAACACTATACTTGATCTGAAATGAGATGTCTTTCAACAGACTACCCTGAAATTGTTTTTAATGGCAACACCTATAAATTTACTATTTACATACCCTACCCAAGACAGGACATAAGTAACAGAAACCGAAACTTGTTACTCACACTGCCTTTTGTAACATCAAAAAGAAAAGAAAAAAATTAACCTTAAAGTAATCATCTGACTTGTGGTAAGCTGATGTTTCTTTTCTCCCCCTGTAATTTGTATGAAATGGTCATCACGTTACTTTTGCTAATTTTCCTGTTCTACTAAAAACAGACATATGTATTTGTATTTATTGTGAAATAGGTTCTGCAGAGGCAAGAGTAAAACTTTTCTGTATTATTAAGTATATTTGTCCCTAATCTCTTAGTGACCACTAAGGCATTCTTCTTCAGGAACAGCAGATCACATAAACTGAGGTTACCAGTGCTACCACAACGACCACTCAAAGCACTGACATGTAGGCACTGGCATTAGTGATTATCACTACAGAAATTCAAACTGCCATTAGAATCTCAGGTGTCAGAATTAGAAAGTTAATTTTTTCATCCTACAGTGTTAAACTAAGATGAAAACTTATTTTACAAAAAATTTAAAGTTAAAAGACACTTTAGAATCTTTTTCTTTTTACACCAAGGAAACACTAAGAAAACTCATCATAATGGAAAGATCACACAGAAAGCAAATCCCCCTCAATGTCACAAAATGGAATGACCATAGCTAACATTACAGTAGTGTTAGAATGTGGACAAAACCAAATGATTCAAACATATGCCACATCAGCCAAGAATACATGCCATGCCTGATTTTCTGCTGTCTACATTTTTAATACTACATAACAGTAAATATACCTGGTTAAGTGTGCTATCAGTCTTTAGTTCTTTATGATTGGAATACTGGATATAGATAGGTTGGTTACGAAGATGCGGTGTCACAGCAGAGTAGTAATTAACCATAGTGATAGCTGCTTCTTCTGTAGCAAGTTCCAAAAATGCCTGTAATCAAACAGTTAATTTTCAGTATTTACAAAGCAGATAATCTTCATATTAGCAGCATATAAAAAACACCTAAAGGTTTGATTACACATGGTAACAAATATCAGTCTTTAGAAGATGGCATTCTCTACATAGCAACTTTATTTGCTAAGCTACTTCATCTCCAAAAATTCACCTCTGAAGATGCAGGACTAAATATCTATCTTACAGCTAACTTTTTGCTTTATGTAGCTGCCAACTATCCCCTCAAAATTTACTGAAAGACAGGATAAGTTTATAAAAAAACTAAAGGAACAAAGACTGTTAAAAATACTTACTGTGATTTGACTTATTGCAATAGCATTTTAACAGCATTATTTCAAAATTAGACAGTAAATATACTAAAAAATGGAAAGCAACAAATTACCTGACTTTTCCCTTTGAGCATCAGGATGTTGGTTACCTTACCAAAAGGTAAACCTAAAGCAATGACTTCTGTTTCTGTCACTTCCCCAGGCAATTTCCTGATATGAAGAACACGAGAAGGAGCCCCATCCATCTTATCGTCACCTTTGAATTTCTTGTTGTCATTACCATTGGCTGAAAGACATATTCAAACTGTATTTGAAAAGTTCACTTATATTATTAGTGCTACTAAAAAAATGCTTTTAAATATAATTTTAAAGCAATTTCTTAGATTGATCTAAATAGAATTCAAAGGTTCAGAACAAATTCTAAAGAGACAAATGCTACAGAGTTTCATGAAAGGTGGACTGCTCAAGACTAACTCAATAGCCCTTTGTGATAACTCATTTTCTAAACAAGTCAAAAACCACAGAAAATGGTTTTCTTCTCACTTTCGGTGAAGTATCTCATGTAATATCATGGAATATTAATTATGACTCAAAAGGGTTTGCATAAGAAGTCTCAAGTACATCCAAAAAAATTATGGGCTACGCAGAATCTTTCTGAAAGGAGAAAAGTGGTGGTGAATAGTTACTACAAGAGCTCCTCTAGGAAAGTTTTAAGGACTGTTTGCACTAAGAAACCAGACACAAAAAGTAGATGACTATCAAAGCAAGACAGGAAGCACTATTAATGCTGAGAAGGATCACACTGGAGAAAGGAGATGACCCTCAGGACTGACATCACAAATGCCTGATGAAATCCAGAACCTCAGAATTTAAGGACCAAGTACAAACATTTCCACAATGAACTGCCAGCTCACCCACAGAAAAGGAAAAAACAACTAATAAACATGATGCAGCCAACATGGCCAGGGGAAGCGGGGAGGTGCCAGACAAGATTTTCCTAGCAGAAGCAGGGAAGCATTAACATCACTGTACAAAGCACCAGAAAGATACTATTCAGCATATTGTACAGAATTCCAGCAAAATTCCAGCATGAGTTCCCTTTTCTTGAATATATGCAATAAAGAGCTAGCCAGCTCGATGGAAGAAGTCTTGCTTTGGAAAGAAGGCAAGAAAAAAATTATTTACTTTGGTTAAAAGGTAAAACAACTGCTGCCTACAAATATGTCAGTGGAGAAAACATCAGAAAAAGTCAAGAACTAACAAACACCACTATCATAAGATATACAGATATTAATGAACTAATCAATGCTGGAAATCAGAATGCATTTAGATACAAGTGTTAAGATTTCCTTTTTTTTTACTTCTGGCTATAAAACATGCAAGTCAGTGTGTGAGCTATTCAATCTCTCATGTTAGGGGTTCAACAGCTACCTGTATTTACAAAACACACACAAATTGTGAATAGTAGAAAAATATTTGTAATTATTAGGGTTCAAATTCACAGGTTGAAGTCTTATATCAAAGAGGACTTTAAAAAAATTTATGAACATGACTACTTTTATTTACTCACTAGAAAAGTAGAAACCATAAGGGGGGGTGGGGTCAATAAGAAACGTTTATGCATGTTAAATCCTCCAAAAGCATCGTCTTGTAAGAAAGCTGATGGCTGCAATTTCCAGACGGAAGAGAATAAAGTCCTCAATTATCACTCAGCTGCAGCTACAAAATATAGTTCTGAATTTGTGCCCGGAAAGTCATTTACACCTAATCTGATTCCCTGCATAAAAATATTGCATTCATTTATGACTGACTTGAGCACAAAAAATTTTGCTAAGGGTATGCCTAAGTGATAATCAAGAATTCAAGTTCTTAACTCAGTTTGCCTAAACCAAGCCAACTTGCTCAAGATTAAAGACACAGAATGAAATGGACTCTTGTTTTTACAAGTCAAGAACATCGACGCTCCAGATTTGGATCTGAAAACTACCTTTTAACCACCTTTTCAATGCTATTAGGAAAACTGGCAATCTTGGGGTCTCTAACAAAACCTGTGAACATAGTTTTTTACCTTTTCAAGAATAAGGTCGTTCTCTGTATTTTCATGAGAGGAACTGATGGGAAAAAGATAAACCTATATATACATCAGGAACTGTTTCCAACACTCCCTTATATCTTTTTCTAACAGCCAAACCTCATTCTAATTTGAATGTTTCTAGGTTCCACTTTGGCTATGTTTAGATTTAGATAAATACAAAATGCACAGTATTCTCTTGGTTAAAAATAGTATGCCTTAGAGGCAGGTCATCCCATCCCTTAACTTCCCCCTTCAATACCACCTCCCCAGAAGAAAAAAAATAATTCCAGGACTGAGCTTTTTAAAAAGTTCTTGCACTGCAGAACACTTTCTAAGTCTTTTCCAACTTACTGTAAGAGACAAAACAACAAAAACCTAACGACCTTGGAACTGGTCAAAGTTCAGCTAGCTGACAATGCTAGAAGGGGTCAAATCCATGCAAGAGTATGTATTTTATGTTGCTCTTTTATGTTGCTCTGCTGCACAGAAGGACAAGTTTTGATGGAACACAGAAGAGTCAGATTTCAAAAATACATACTGAACTAGGACCGGAAGTCCATCCTTCATCTGCACAAGGCTCTAACCTGTATCGTTTTTGAAAAAGTGTTAAGACTGTGCTTCCAGGTAGCCAGATTTCACCTGTTCAAAGTTACACAGCATAGCATTTTTTCCTCAAAGCAACAGACAGCCAAAGTTTATGAAAAAGTGCTTTTTTTTCACCTGAAGCTCATTACACAATAGTCTTCCCTAGTCCTCAATTTAAACATCTAAGAAAAAAAAAATATTGCAAAGAACAAAAGAATTGCAGTGATACTGAAACTAGATTTCCAACGCCTTTCATACTTAAGCTTTCTAAATAACTCTTATTCATTAGAAGGTTCAAAAATTAACTATGAAACATTAGCAATAAGAAATGAGAAAGTGAAAATAAGTTTTTAAAGAAAATAAAGTTTTTAAAGATTTTCTGAAACCGCTAAGAATGCAGTTTTCATTACCTCACAAGAAAAGTGTATACCATGAACGCTCAGACAAGTACTTACAGAGCTGTTTTGTCTTTTGTGTGGTTTTCAACATATAATTTTGACATACTAACTTTTACATAAGCATAATGTCCAAGAATTTTAAATTTTTTTTTTAAACTAAAGCTTGTATTTGGATTAGGCTTTAGGTAATCCCAATGTTACTGGTAAAAGTATCACTGGCCACTATAATCACTCACATATATGTATTTACAAAGAAATGTTCCTTTAATAATTATTGTATTACCCAAATAAATTGTTTTTCCATCTATCAGCATTGCTATCTAATATTTGCATTTTACACTTTTTCAACTTTTGCTGCAATAGGTTTAAAAAACAAATTTAAAATAAATATTTTGTTGTACTATAGATGTATCTTTTCCTAAAGAGCAATCAACAGCTTTAACTTAACTGGTGTATACAAGTCTCTCACACAATTTTATTTTTTGAACTAAGTATCTATTAAACTATTCTTTAAACTTTTTTTACTTACTGTAAAAAAGAGCTATGTAGACAAGTGCCTGTGCTAAAATGTTTAAGTGAAAAAGTAGATATAGAAATATATTAAAATAATATCCACAAAAAGATTTAGAATTATGCACTAAAGAATGTACAGCAATCAGAAAAATGCACAGGGAGAAGGACAGGATGAAGGGACTGGAAACAAGCATTCTCAGTGCTATGTACATGCCCAAAGAAAGTTTTCAACAGTAGGGCAAGCAACAATGACACAAGCTGTTTATCACTTATTGGCAGAAGCATACCTTGCAAAAATGAAAGCTGAACCAGTAACACTCATGAAAAATGAAGCCCACCTTCTAAAAGCAAAGTTTACCCCAAAACATTTAACACTGGATTTTAAGAAGACAGAAGAAATTAACACATCAGGTATTATTCCTTTTCTTGATAACTAAGAGAACACCTACTGTTTCTACTTTTGACTGTCCAGGCAGCATAGCCTAACACTAATTTACTGTTTCAATAATGGCAGTAATAAAGTAGTAAGCATGCACATACACAAGTGAATTTTTCAAAACATTGTGGAACAGACGAAATTTAGCTTTTAGAACAATTATTAAGAGTTTTTGGCACTGTATGAAACCTTTCTCCCTAACTTTAGTCTCTTCTTTGCCATTTTAAATGGTACTTCTCAGCTGGAGACACACCATTAAACTGCACTTGGGAATAGAAAACCACAATGTTTAAAATATGGGAACATAACTTGTTCAGAGCTACTGAAAGGTGAATTCAACTACTGTTAAAACAACAAATTCATTCTCTAACAAACTGTACCAGCATATTCAGCGTCCATAAAGGTTAAAAAGCAAGTCAAGAAGAGCAAGGTACTGAAAAAATAACATCTTATTGTGGTAGAAATGGAATCTACGGAGACAAACAAGCAACCCAAAAGATCCTTACCTACACAGCAGGAAAAATACTAAATTCCAGAAAACTGGGGGGGAAAGGGGATGTCAGAAGGGGAAACCCCACAAGCCCTGTAATAACCACTGCTGAGGAACTGCTACTAAACTGGATCCTAACTGGCAAGTAGCTATTTCATCACGTAGTTTGGCTATCACAAGACTGGAAAAGCCTGATCCTATGCAAACCTGTTGCCGCTAAGACTCTCACAAATATAAACATGCACCAAAGAGCATAATGCCACAGTATCTTCACTGGGGGAAATACTTTTTTAAATTTTTAATAACTTTAAATAAACCATGGGAATAGCATGACTAAAATACAGTGTTAGTATTAGCTCATTTACTAATCAAGTTACTGCCTTAAATATAGTTGGTTTGTTGTGGTTTTTGGGTTTTTTTGTTGTTTTGTTTTTTTTTTAAATCAGAAATTTAACCCTGAAAATTCATTATATTCAATTCAGACTACTAAAAAACCCCCTGTTCTGTAACGGGCACTGCACTGATGTAAGCCCTTTTTGGCTCTCCACCAAGGAGATGAAAAATACAGTTTCCATATGACAGTTGTCTATTTCTAAACAAAGTCTCATCTCTATAAATGGCATTCAAAGTATTATTCGCCCATCTAAATAGGATACTACAGTCTAAACATAATTGATACATAAGCCACATCCCTGTTGCACAGAGTTCCCTCAATTTAGCGTGAATGAAGTTGAAATTGAATGCTTAAGAACTGACGAAGCCTATAAATATTCATTATCCAAACAACTTGGGTCCCTGGCATTTTTAGTTAGAAATTCCTAATTTATTAAACACAGAAATAGAAACCTATATGGATAAGTAACAAAATGAAGTGCAATGTACACAAGGCTTACTGTAAGTCCATGGCATTCAACAGCTCAAGCTATGAAGATTCAATGCTCTCGGGTAGTTTTTGCAGAGAAACTGATCTTAAAGTTCAGTGTCACTCCTAGCAAAGA
>NW_010134114.1:0-21491 GCF_000699245.1 Pterocles gutturalis | reverse complement strand
GCTGATAACTACTTTTGAAAATATATTTTAATAAAATTTCATTCTAGAGGAGTTTTTCTCTGCACACATTTTTTAAAAATTTTTCAAGAAATACATAAATACAACCTAAACTGTTCTGAGGCTAAAAATACCTAATTTACCTTGAAAATATATGAAGCCTTTATTTTAGATATGTAATTTTCCTTTACAGTAACCTTCTTTCATATTCACACAATCTCCTAATATAAAAATGTAACTATGTGGCTATGGGAAAAGATTTTGCATACAATAAAAAGTTGCTTTCACCTATTGTTTCCTGGAAAGAACGGGAAAAAATGCTGAAAATTCATGAAAGGATGCGGACTATAAATCTCTGCATATTTGCAGTAGTGAAATAATTGATAAACAAGCATCCTTTCTGCAGGATGTTTCACAGCTGTCAGTAGACACCAACAACCAACTGCAAAAAAACCCTAAATCTTTAGGTTTTCCTGAAACACTTATTTCATCCTCCAATACAATCAGTTTATACATTAAAGAAGCTTACTAACAGTATTATTAATTATTGTTGCTAATGTAGAAAGTACTTCTTGTTTCACTTAGCTAAATATATGAAATTCAGTGTTATTAACAAGCAGAAGATAGGACATTTATCCACACAGGAAATATCTGACCAAGAGAAATGCAATGGAATTATGAAGAAACCTAGTTTACAATTGTGGATTGTGACCAGATAGAGAGATTAAATATTGCAGTGGCTACTGAACACAATCATCCTAAAAAAAAAACCAGCTAAGGAAACCACAGACAACCAGAAATTCAGAGAGTATAACAGAGACCCTGGTGGTTTCATTTCTGAGGTTCTCTTCTTAAATACATATACTCTGCCTGATGTCACTGATAGAATATAGGAAGAGGAGACCGTTGGTCTTAACCAGTGACAAACTCTTCCACAAGTGCCAACAGGTTAGCAAAACAAGAAAAACAGGACCTTTGTTTTAGTACAAACATCTTCAAAAGTTCAAGCTAAAGATAAAATCTGGAATTTAAAGTTTGAGAGAAAGAACAAAAAAAGGAGATACTACACTCAAAACTAAGATAAAAAACATGTAGAACGTGAAGTTCTCTGAAGATCATTTGTTAACCTTAAAATTAAAGGCTACATGTTCCATGTTAATTATGCTTGTCTGGCTGGTGGGGTTTTTTTGGTTGTTTTGGGGGGGAGCAAGGAGTGGGGGCAAGTGTGTCCTACAAGACTTTATACTTCAGAGTATTTTATATCCCATTATCCTTGCCTTGCTGGGCCACTACTACATTGTGGAAGTCTTGCATTAACCAGTAGCAATAGGTGGATTTTTACCAGGGACATGGGCCATGTACAAAGGAAAACCTCGACCAGTCAATAACAAAACTTATAGCTACTTATATTTACAGTAGACTTATACTTACAGTGTACTTCTAGTACAAAGAATACTGTCTGTCAGGAATTTGAGCTTAAATAAGTAAACATGGTCAAGCAATTAAAAAATTAACTACACAGCTTTTAACTGACACATCTGCATGTAGGCAGCACCTCTGTTTCAAAACTCACTGCACACTAAGTTTTCTAAGCAACTATGAGAACACACAGTATGGTATAGTGGCTGTTCAACATCGCACAGTCTAAAACTAACGGACTTCCTTTTGGCCCTGAAAAGATGTAAAAATATTATGGCTAGAGTGAAATGTAACTGAAGTGGAACAAAAATGAATTACCATGGCATAGTGATGCAGACAGAAATTAGCTAAAGTAATAATAGCAGCCACATTTTATTTCTTAAATTCTGAGGTTTTTCGAGCGGTTTTTTTCGGTTGGTTTCTTTTTTTTTTTTAAAGTTTCTTAATTCACAAAAAGAGATAATAGTTCAGACATTCATAGCATTAAAATTTACTTCATCCATATGCACATGCCCACATATATCTGTAAAAAAATTTAAATTATAGGCTATTATTAAATTATTATACTTTCCAATCACATGTGCAGTACTTCTTCAAATCTTTCCAATTACTATTAATGGTAACCAATTTGCAAACTTCAGAAGTAAATTACCTAAGTTTAGGCATCATTAATATTAACTAATAACCAATTTTACTTAATGTGCCATCAAAAACAGTACATCTATGTTTATGCCCCAAGTTAAATACAGCACTTGAAATATTATTAGCTTATATGCCTCAGTGCTAAGTATTCTGTTAATACAATGAACTACCTACCAAAGTCACTGCTAACACTCCCTGCTAATGAAGTAAAAACAAGATCAAGATTAATAGCACCATCTAAAGCTCCAGGAGTTTGGTGAGCTCAGTTGCAAAATGATTTTTGAAATGTTTTTTACTGATTGAACTTACACACACAACTGTGAACAACAAAACTGGGGGCAGCTACAGTAAAAAAACCTGCCAATTCTTCTGCTTCGATTCCTTGTCTTTGACAAGCCAATTTTCATAAAATTTTCATAAACATCTTTCACTTTTCATCTACATCCCTTAGAATTTTTTGTGCATGTGGGTGGATTTCAGCAATATAGCTCATGGCATGAGCATCTTCATACATGTAACTGTTCCTAAAACTACCATTAAGCAGTCTTCCACCTGAAAAGAAAAAGTCTCGCAAGTTCAGTATAAAAGTAACCAATCCCAAAGGAAACGCCTTTTCTAGTTCTTAAAGAGAAGGGACTTTTTCCTTAAATTTAAAAGCTGCAGAATAAGCAACTGCAGTTACCTACTTACTGAACATACAGCAGTGAAAGATTTAAAAAGTTATTTATGTACAATCATTTACAATGTGCATAAATAATGTCCTTAAAAACATCCAGAGTCAAAAATATGTCTAAAATATTGTGGCTTCAGCTCTTGTTTCTCAGAATGCTGTTACCAAACCAAATTTTAGTTTACTTAAACTGTCTTTCTAGTCATTGTGTGCCATCCATTAATATGAAAAAAATTAATTCACAGATGTCTATGAGAGGGTTATGCTCTCCAAAGAGATTGGAACCAAGCAAGATTATGGTAGAAAATAAAGAGTAGACTTTGACAATGTTTCCAGAAAAGCTGAACTATACCTGTGGTAGTTCAGGCAGTAGTAGGAGGTCTGTCATTCTGACTATACAACTTCAACGTATCAATGTCAGCTGGTGCTAAAAAGCTCAGAAACTTAAACGTCTAACACCAAAAAGAGAACTTCTTAGAAAAGCTTAGACATTTGCTGACCTGGAACCTTACAAGCTCCCTTGCAACAAATTCTGATCTAGTAGATGGGATTCTTCCTTCAATGTTTACAGAGTGATGTTCTACCACACGGCTCATAAATCAATTCAGGAAAGAGAAAAAAAAAAAAAAAAAATGTTGTATATTTAAGTATAAATGCTTAACTGAAATTAAATTCCACAACAATAAGGACAGTAATCATATTATGTCCAAAACAGGAGATACAAGGGTTCAGAATTAAGTGGTTAAAAAAACCTCACATGGAATTCATCCTCAATTATCCAAGTCTAACTTTCTTTTAAGGCTGTTCTTTTACAAAAGCCATATAAAGTACTTAAGACAGTAACTTGACTTGCACTGAATGTTAATATAGCATACTGTCAATTTCCTTTCATGTATACAGCCTTGAAAATGGATACTGATGACATAGCTGTTTAGAAAATGCTCAAGGATCAGGTCTTGTATTTTGAGCAATGTCCTTCGGACAACACTCCACCATGTCAGCACTTTCCTTAATTCCATATTGTTTATCCAATTACCAATAAGAATGCAAACCAAATGTTTTTCCAACAATTTTGCAAGTTTCTTTCACAAAAAAATAGGATTCATATGTAAGACTCCCCATACGACAGACAAAGCACACACACTTCACATAATTCTCTAAGAGAGAATTAAAGCAAGAGTGTTCATAAAATTATTAAAGTACTACAGCATTCTAACTGAACGGTAGCTGAATACCAAAAAAACTTTAATGAACTGTTACCACAATAAAAGGGTAGGATGATAATTTTTAAAAACTTCATCTCCCATCTCACCCCTAAAAACACAGCACCCCGTTCTACCAAAAACACCCACTTCCATTAAAAGGTCATTTTTTGGAGAACTTAGGCAATTTGTTTTAGATTAATATTTCTCTAGCAGAGATTTTGAAATAAATGAGGCTGTGATTCCCAAGTTTTTGCTCTAAGTTTAGGCCTGCTAGGGCATTGTTACTGACAGCTGTTTTTTTTATTGTGTATATTTTTACCAATAAGGCTCAGAGGATGACAAACTTTCTTCTGTTCATCTAGGTATGTATTTGGAAAAGTATCATGGCATCAGATGTTGAAAATATCAAAGTCAAAACCAGAACAGATTTCTATGTATAAAATCATGACACTTCCAAACTAAGAATGAAAGAGCAAGAACAAGTATCAGTTTTAAGAGTTACAGAGTAGGCTGATTTCTACAACATGTATCCTTTACAAAGAACTTAATCAGTGATTACAGATTCTCTTCAGTCCTAGAACACCTGAGGAAGATTCACCACTACCATGCCTTGGCTACAGCAAAAAAACCTCTGTTCACAAAAGCTTTAAATGCCTCTAAAGAGAAAAGTAATAACAGAACTGAAGCAAAAGGAAGACATTAATTCAGACATAAAGAATACGTGAACTCATTTGGCTTCAGGAGATGGGGACAGAAAAATTAACATATGGGTTTCTATTTCAGATCTAATTACTTCTGAGTCTACAACCTGAACTCGTAAACTGTGCAAGTCTGGAAAAAGTACTTCCAGGCTCACAATAAACAAGACAGCTATGGGAGGATATACTCAGAAATAACACTGAACTGTGGGTTTAGCCTACTCTAGAGGTTTTTTTTATTATATTTAACAAAGGTAGGCAGGGCCACACAAATGATCAGAGCACCTCCTGCATGAGAACAGGCTGATAGAGTTGGGGTTGTTCATCCTGGAGAAGATTCTGGGAAGACCTTAGAGAAGCCTTCCAGTACTTAAAGGGGGCTACTCACTCAAGGCACTCTTGATCAGGGAGTGTAGTGATAGCACGAGGGATAATGGTTTTAAGACGAAAGATGGTATATTTAGAATAGATATTAGGAAGAAAATTTTTACTGTGAGGGTGGTGAGGCACTGGAACAGGTTGCCCAAGGAAGCTGCAGATGTCCCACCCCTGGAGGTGTTCAAGGCCAGGCTGGATGAGGCCTTGAGCAACCTGCTCTAGTGGCAGGTGTCCCTGCCCATGGCAGGGGGGTTTGAACTAGACGATCCTTAAGGTCCTTTCCAACCCAAACCATTCTACGAGTCCATGAAATTTGAACACAATCCCAAGAAACTGCTTAAAAACAACAAAAAACCCCAAACCAAACTAGCCACCTTTCCACTGACTTCATGGTTTGAATTACAATACCGCATTCAGATTGGGAGTTTTTGTTTGTTTGGGATTATTTTTCCACCAACCTCCTTTACATATTACACAATTAATATGACAAAATAGGCAACTGATACTACAGGAATCAGGCCACTACTCAGACCGCTGTTGCTTGTTAATGAGATAGTTTCTGAGAAGTCATTCGTGGTTCTGGTGGGCTAGAGACATATAAAGAGGTCTTATCTGTATAAAATGTAATGAACCAATTAATCTGAAAACTCTTACAGATTCTTATTCTTTGGTAACAAAAAACCCCAACCTACCCCAAGTCAGCTTAAATAGGGGGGAAACAAAAACAAGGTAGGGAGAAGAACCTGTATTTCTTAAATACATCAAACTCGCAAGTCCACTGATGGAATCAAAGCACTCTTTTTCATTTTAAGAACTTTTTGAGGAGAAAAAAAATTCTGTTTAAACTTTGAGGCTTCTTAGACAAGCTTATATTTTTTTTTTTTTTTGCAAAATCAAAATTATAATACTTATCTCAGTTTTTTTCCCTTTAGCTTTTATTTTTTTTTCTTTTGATAAATTATTTTGCATTTAGTTTTTCTGAACTAAAAGTTTCACTGAAAATATATGGAAAAACTGGTAACACTCAGGACTTTGTCCTGGTAATAGTGCTCTCCCCTCCCCCTGCCCCAATACCAAATCCTCACACATACAACCCAAACTCCTTTTCATTCTAGTTTTTAATTTAAGTAAAGCAAACTGCTGAAGCACTAATATCTAGGACAGCAGAGGACATCAGTAGAATGAAAAGAATAATAGGGACCTCTTTCAGAACCAGAAAGAAGAAAATCAGAGATAAACAAATGTTCTGGGGTTCTAAAATGACTATTAATGCACGACACTGCACTTCTGATCTATTCCAAAGAAGTATCCTCTCTACACCTTTGGTTACAGAACTGCCAATGGAAGTGGTTCTTCTCTTCTGCTACCATACTCCTCCACCCCACATTGCACTGAATCTAGCAATTGTACAGCCACATGACTGATCAGTAAATTGCTCCAAGGGAAAACTACACTTTTTGGCAGTACAGTTTAACACTGGATTAGCTCATTCTGCAAGTATATAAGCACTCCCAACACAGAAAGTGGAGCAGAAACGTTTTGTTTTTTTTTTCCTGCTTGTGCTAAGGACGTAGAAAATCACAGAACTACCCATGCTAACAACAGCTGCAACCACAGCACCCTAAACGTAACATGAAATTGCGCCCTGAATCCCAGTCTTTTACTACTAGATTAAAAGGAAAGAGTCGGCTACTAGTATCAGTGACTATATTGCTCAGCGCAAAAACACAGAAAAATTTAGCAGGAACATTAGCAGAGAACCAGGCAACTATTTGTACAGCCCAGCAATACTCTGATGCCACAAAACAACTCCTCCATATCTCAAAGAGAAAAAAAATAAATGGGGGAAAAAAAATAGAAAAAGCAAGACTTCTGAAGTGAGCCCTCCAAGGGAACTCAATTCATGTTCAAATACAGAAGCACTAACTGCAAAAGAAGGCATTTCACTATGTGCCATTTCATGAAAAACCTTTCTATGTAGTGTAGCAAGAAATCTGACTAAAGAACCACACTCAGTTTGCACTGGCATTCTGAGATTGTACCACTGCAATCTCAGACTGAAGGAGCAAAGTGAAGTTTCCTGCTTTAGCAGCCTAAACGAGAACAGAGCAAGACTCTGCTTTCCTGAATCCATACTGTATTATGAAACTGGCACAGTGTTCTTCCCTATAATGCCCAGACTCACAGATGTCTATGCATGAAAAAGCTGATGTCACACAGGAGCTGTTAAGCTGTTTATCTTTGCTTGGTAGTTGTGATTCCTTACTTTGAAGGCAGCTGTAATTTGACAAGTGTAATTTTTCATCCCATCACCCACCAACAATTCAATGTACAGACATCTAAAAACTGACTCGTTTTATGGGATTATTCTTCTCCAACACCCAAGGTTTGTGAGTATACACAAGGTCACTACAGTCTAATGCATGCCAACAGTTTATCCCTTGATAGCAAAACAGATTCTTGTTTCAGTGTTCTCCCCTTGTAAACAGGAAATGAGTCCAAGTATAAATGATAGATTTCTCCTTTGAAAGGGCGTCACTTACCAGTAACTACCATGCTGCTCATGTTAGAGTTCGGGCTATTGAGTACACTGCCTGAAAGAAGTTCGTCAGATCCTCTCTAAAAAGAAAGAGACAGTAAGAGATTTTTTTTTCCTCTATTTTGTGATTTTTAAAGATGATATTAAAAATGTCAGTTTGACAGGGAAAACCTTTACAAGAACTTAAGCAAGCATAACTAAACCTATTCAGATTTGGCAGACTTCCTCTTTTCAGGTAAGTGCAACAACTTGAAAACTAAGTAAAGCAGTATATTTACATGGCAACCTTTGAAATAAGAGCAGCTTAAGCACCGTCGCTTCACCCACCACTGAAATGTAGTGACCTCCAGACACAATGAGAACCGCTGCACAATAATTTTGTCCAGCATTTCAAATTAAAATATTACTATAATTAAATATTTAGTCTATTTCAGTAGCATTTAAATTAACTTATTGTTTTAATATTTTAATATACATACATAATAAATTATTATATCTAGCTGAAGCGACAAGGGAAAACTATACAAATAGAAATATGGAGTTTAGCTCAATTCTAACACCTCTATTTAAAAATTAAAAAAAGAAAAAAAAGACTTGTCTTCATAGAAAATGATTGATTTTCATTTTGGGGACATCCATTTGTCCTGCAAGCACAAGTTAGGGCAGGGAATTACATCATCATTGTAACTCTTAAAACATGACAAATATAAAATAAATGGTCTTTTGAAAATTACTCAAAAGTGGGCTGCAAAAAATAAAGGAGGGTTTATATTGAAAATGTGCAAGATAATATTTTCCTCAGAAATTATTTACAAGATGGGCATAGGACATAGCTGAAGAGGCTTTTGCTTCTTTTCATGTCTTCCCCCTCCTCCCCCCCCATTCTTTTTCTTTTACACACCCAGCCCCCTCCATCCATCAATACTTCATCTCTCAAAAAGCTCACAAAATATTTAGGTGATGTTTCATTAAAAAAAAAAAAAAGAAGGAAATAAACTTGACATCCTTTGAAGATTATCTTTAATTTCTTATTGGTTCTTTCCCCACTTCAAAAGTATTTCCCCAGCACTGTTAACACTAACCCAAGCCACTGTTAAAATGGAAATTAGGAAAGAAAACAATTACTACCCATCTTTATAAAAATAAATTTTTTTTGTGGACACTACAGTAGAATCTCAAGAATAGTTAGTGAATCTGTTTTACAGGGCACCTCCATACTGCATACCAAATTAACTTGAGGATATCACCTTTATAGGCAGCACAGTTGCAAGACACATAAAATCAAACTTTTACCATTTTATCATAATGCACTGTATGTGTGTTCATACACAAAACAGTATGTTAAAGTTTAATCCACACCTGAAATCCCACAGCTCTTAAAAACAGTATATATGTGATGCACACATAGAGCCATTAAAGTTTACTTGGTTTTCAACATCAGCTCTGAACAATCTTTATACAGTTTACTGAACACTCTAAGCTCTCAAGGGTACACAGCAATTGACAAAGCAGTGCCTATCAAATCAACAACAGATTTCCTTTAAAACTGAGTAATGCCTAATACCAAGATTAGGCAGGACCATCATGAGAGGAACCACGTCTTGTCCTTCTTGATGTAAGAACAGATGTCTAATCAGATATAATTACGGGAAAACTTAGCTGGACAAAACTGAGAAGTTAGAGAAGTTCTGGAAACTCCATTATTCAAACCACACTGCTTTTTACTGTAAACATAATACACTAACCCAGGTACTCTGAATAAACTGAAACATAAACATTCTTTCCTTCTCTTTCATGTTCTTTTTTTCTAGCATAATATTTACACGGGTAGAATACTGCAAAGTTCAAGATTACTAGCAGTATTAGCTCGCTCAGTGATGACTGCAGTTATTTCTGCTTGCAGCTATCCGCCTAGCCTTGCTTGGAGTCCCTTGTCTGGAGCCCGGACAGCTCAACTGAATACGCAGAAGTAGCAGCAGAGACTGAATCAGTTCATGGTCAGGTATATCAAGATAATTCAGGATGATTTTTTTTTCCTTAATATGCCAGGCATTAATCTGCAACAGTATAGCGGTTACTCTGTAAACTGCTGAAGCACCCCCAGCACCAAATGAATGCTCTGCCCAAAACCTGCAGGAACTTTACAATTCTGAAATATCTCAAATTTGAGCTGTCTTCAGCTTCAAAAACTTGCTTACATCAGCAACTGCTGACTAGCAGAACACCAGTGATTACATAAACTTATGGTTCCTAGTAAATCAGGCTTTCAAAAAGCTGTTAATTTCTTAATCCACAGAAGATCCAAAAGGAGCACAAATTACTCAATAGAGTGGATATGCAGTTACTGTATTTGTGTTTCATGAACAGTTAAAAGTTTTCACTTTGAAACACATCACTTTTCATTTCATGAATATATTCAGAGTCAATCACAAGTGTCATTACACTTGAAAAAGTTTAAGTTTTGCTTCAGAAGAACAAGTAAATGTGAACTTCTTATATTGGCATGTATTATAAATTCTACATTTGTTTTATTCTCATAAATCAGTGTTCACAACTCTCATTCACATATGTACAGGTTCATACGTGGAATGTTCTGCCAGTTCACCATAAAATCACAAATGTATAGCAAACCTCTGCTAACTCACTCCGATACATAGTTGTCAAGCTTTTGGTAAAAGAAAAAGATCTCTCTTACCATGTGAGTAGTCATCTTATTAGATATACATGGTTATTTTTCCTTACCAGTTCTTAAGCAGCCTAAACACCTCTATACTTCATTCAGTACGTAACTTTAACACCAGCTATACAGCAAAAGACACGATGTACTCAGACACAAAGCAGTTAAACTACAAAATCAAAAGCAGTAACTGTCTGGTAATTGCCATTTACTTCAAAGGGGTTATATTAAGATTACTGTTGTCTAGTAAAACAATTTAACACAAGCATTTTAAGTAAGCCAATGGGTATTCTTAGACTGGCACTACTACGTGACACAAGCACCTCCTGAATTACAGCATAGACAAAAATACTTATTTTACTTACATTTATTCAGGAGAGATAAGACTTTATTCAATTTGTGGTTTGGGGTGCTTGGCTTTGTTTTTACGTGCATCTTCTTTTAGAGGGTGCTAAGCCAAAAAGGACTGGCATCTTGCTCCAACGGCAAAGCTCTTTGTCATTCACTCTCACACACAAATTTCAGAATTATAACCCACTTCCCAAGCATCTTGAATATTCGCCAGTCTTATGCATGCCAGTTCTGCTAGTCAAACCATGCACAGCAAAGAAACCTTCAAACTACTTTAGGTAAATTCTATCAACTGTATCAGAGATAAAGAAACTAAATTCAGATCTTTGAAGAACATAGCAAATCAGACTCAATGAAGAATGGAAGATCCAAAAGCAATGTTCACTTAACTCTTCTCCCCATCTGTGCAAGCTACTGTGTTCTAAAGAATCAAAGCAAGTTTGAGGTTGTATAACAAGACTGAAGATCACAAACACATAGATCACAGAAATGTCCAAATCTAAGTTAAAATAACAAACAAAAAAACCATCACAATGATTTCATTTCATCATAGACTGCAAAGAAAAGTTCCTATAATAGCAACATGGTAGAGACTAATTGAATATCCATTTTAGCAGAAGGGAAAGTGATCATAAAGGACAAAATAAGAAGTACAAACTGCTATTATACTATTTATAGGTCATCTTCTGACAGCTAGTCCTCAACAGCACAAGTTTTCAATGTCCTATTTCTATTGCTACCAATGTCAAGAAGAACATCAATCATACTAATCTTTCATAAAAGCTAAACCACTAACTATTCACATCAGAGCTATCTAGAACATTTCTTCATTAAACCAGAACCTGCAAAAATACTATTACACAAAACAAACAAGGCAACTGTCAAACTAACTTCTTGCAGTGAGCAAACTTTAAATTTGTTGCATAGTCAATACTGTCCTTTTAATGAAGCCCATGTTATCACACCCTTGCCTTCACGAGCACATTTCCATCCGCAGTGTGAAAACAGTATGTTAGTGTTAAGCTTCAACCAACGGAATTACACAAAACAGACATGTAGGATCACTTCCAGAAAAAGATGAAAACTATACCAACTCAGACTTTGAATACATATTTCAGAAAAACTTAAAAACTATATATACAAAAATTACTTTATATATACTGTAATTTGAAGATACCACTTTGTTATTTCAGTTAATTTCTGCAAGTGAACACAGTTATTGTATATACTCTGTCTAATCTAGAATTTACAAAATCAATTATATGTAAGAGAAAGCTTAGCAAATTAATCTCCTAGCTCCTTGATTTAACAGCCATAGCTAACTCAGAATCCCTCACTACACAAGCTGGATTTATGTAGCAGGTCTTCACATTTCCCCTCTCCCCCACCCCAAAACAGACTACTATAAAGCTTCATGCAACCACAGGTTATATTAAGTAGCTATGTAATTTCAGGAAGTCATTACAGTCATACTATCCTTCCAGGATAACAAAAAATATACTATTTAGAAGTATTTGCCAACTATTTTCCTCACATTCCAGATAGGGCTTTACATATTTCAAACATTCCCAAGATTTTATTATATCCAATGTAAAAAACCAAAATGAAACAAAAAACAACAAAAAAACCAAACAATGAGTAACAACTTTGGCTTGAGAGTTACAAAAGAGATATAGTCTTTTAAGCATCAAAGTACTTTTTGACAGCTGTTTATGAAAGAGAAGCATTATCAGCTCTTTTCCCAATAATGCAGGGCTACGGATACTCTGATTAGAAGTTATCACTGAACCTAACATAACAAACTGAGTATATTACAGAAGGCTTACTAGAAGCAGGTGTAGATGCACTGCAATAGTACAGGAACACTAAACCAATACTACTAAAAACAGTGAACAAGTGACAAAACTGCACTTCGCTAAAAAGTCAACAGCATCTTCTAAAATAATTTCTTAAATTCCCACTAGAAAAGAGTACACTCACAAATATTGAAAAATACATTTTCTGATAAATCCCCTCATTTGCAGTATTCAAATTTGCTAATATTAGAAACCTCTCTCAAGAACAGGATGTTTTTGCCCCCACCACTTCCCCCTCTCTGTCCTTTTTCCCCCAGATGAAAGAGAAAAGTAGAACTTCAGCTGCACTGTGCATTTACCACAGTCATTCTCAGCCTACAGGCATGAACTTCCCAAAGGGTATGACAAGTCAGGAGACAGATTTCATGGTTTCAAGAAATCTAACAGCATTGTAAACCACTTCATTTCTAACAACATCTGGGAACAAATTTACAAGAAAGAGACAGAAACCTGACAGGATGGGAGATGCATAAAAGCAGAAATCCAACCCAGACAGTAAAGATTCCCTTCTAACACACAGACACTTGTAAGCACACTGCTTCAATATTCAATGTCCGAATTAACTTTGGGGACCGGATGTTGGAAACAGCAGGACAACACACTTTAAACCCCCAAACACAACATTTATAAACTTTGTTCATTTCACACACGATAGATGAGAATTTAATGAATGCTTCATTTTTAAAGAGGATATATTTTTAATGAAACACTGCATAAATACACCCTCATATACTCTCCAGTGAAGAAAAAATACTTGACCCACCTTATGCTCTGACTAAATGCACTACTAGGAAAACACATAACCAAAATTACCTAATGAGTAGATTTTTACACCTCTCATATGTATAGGATCACAGAAGACTCATTCAGGACAGGACAAGCCTAGTCCAAATAAACAATCCAGAAGAGATTTCACACAGGTTTGCAGGTATTTTACAATGCATACAGTCTAAACTACAAGCTTGTTATCACTTTATCAGAACCTTTTGTACAAGGAGCACATCTACTTGATTTTTTTTTAAAGATTACACTATTTAACTATATTAGCATGAAACCTCATCAAATAAATCCATGAACTTAATGAGTCCTTAATAACTCACTTATAACATCACTTGCTTTTAATTCAGTATAAAGTTAACTGGATACAATACGACCACCTTTCCACACTCATTCTCTTTTCCTCACTTCAATACTTTTTCATGCTGTCCTCAGCCAACCATATATTGTTTATATACCCTAACAACTAATTCAACCATTTTCACACTCAGAGTTTTTTCAGTAAGGAAGGATCTAGGGAAAAATTAAGCTTTTATTCTTTTTTCTTGCAACTATACACACATGGCATATGCCTTGTGCCTAATTTATGAAAACACACAAAGCTTGTAAAAATAGAGAGCGTGCGATCAAAGGAATGTGAAGAGTCTTTAAGACTAAAAGGAGACAAATCTCCATTCCTCTGAAAAGCATCCAGGTTCTCAAAATACCATGTGGAAAAGAGCTAAATGATCAAGATTAACCATTAAACCAGAAAGCTGAAGAGTAAAGAAGCAAATCTCAACTTAAACCATGCCACCCAGTCTCATTTGGAAACCTTCAAACTTTCAACTGTAACGAAAGACTGGAGCCAAGAGTCTAGTCCAATGCCAGCTGATGCTTCAGACATCCAGGAGGAAGGATACAAACAAGATTATTCCAGTATTTCAGACTTTCTAATCCACTCTTACCAGGAAAGAAAGTGTTACTCTGAACCAGCTGCACATAACTGGTAGTAAATTAGAATACATGAGAAAAACTCACTAGAGCTACCACCTGGATGTGTTCTTAGCTTTCTGGTTAAAAAAAAAGATACACAAGGAAGGTATTTCCTATTTGATTCTCTGCCTTTTCACAATAATTAAAAGCGCTAGTGCTATTTTGTCTAAAACTCAATATCATGTTGCATATTCACAGAAAATAGCTGTACAGACTTACAGCTATAAAAACCTCCCTAACCCCCAAATGAAACACCACAGTTCCATTAATAGCTTGTGAAACCACAACCTCATTTGAACCAACTATCACCAAAAGCAACAGTCCTACCTTCTCCCTGGACTCAGTAACTCGTTCCTGTTCTGTCCGCCCCAATTCTATATTGCTACAAGCGTTTACGCAACCCTACATTTTGGTACAAATATGACTAAAAAGATACACCTCACTGCTGTGTCGGCTTACCTTTATCCTGGTTAAGTTCCCAAGAGAGGTTTGTGAAGTGGCTACCCAAACATTTGTTGCAGAAGTATTACAGTGACAGAGAAAATGAAAATGCAGCTCCATTTGCTTGTAAAAACATGCCCAAAAGTTCTCAGAAATGGGAAACATAATTTCATGCTGGTATTGGCTCATATTTTTCAGATGGTGCAGGTGATCACTCTTCTCTTCCTACAACCCCCTCAACTAAGATGCAGATATAGGTATTCTGTTACCAATGAAAACCAGGCAATTTCCAATTAGTGACAGACATCAAAGCATATCAGATAACATTAATGCACGCTTGCTACAGAGTGCAAACTAATTTTGAACATTTTTCCTTTCTCTCCATTTTCAGCTTTCCTTATTTTTCCACATATATTACAGTGGCAGAATGAGAATTTTTAAAATTTACAAAGAAAATATAATTGGAATAGACCATTCTGGGAACAAATGAGTCATTTCAAACAGGGTCAATTTACAGAAGTTACTGTTAAAAAGAGAGCAGATGTCTTTCATTGTAGGAAGCTATTTTTTTGTCACTAAGAATGTGTTCCCCAAACCACTCCTGAAAAGACAAATCCAGATGCCAGTTCTCAACTTCTGGACATGGTCACACTTTATTCTTACTTCACTGCTGGAATGTTCTGCATGTTTTTTGCTGTCTACTGTTTCTATGATGAAGTACTATTGAACAAAGAAGTTGATTTAAAAACATTATCCTAGCTAACAGAAAATTAAAACAGTTCCTCCAATTCTCAACCCATTTTCCTCATATCACTGCCCTTAGCAGACTTTTGTCTCATCTACTAGCAATTATATTAGACATGCAAAGAAAGTTCAAAACTATCATTCTAATATTTTGAATACAAGAAAACAGACCATCACATGGCATTTGTCTGTATGAATGAGTCAAACAGGTTTTTTTATCCTACCACTCCCTTTTATTTAAGTATCTAGAATGACAGCAGTGAAGGTAGATTTCAGAAAAAAGAACAAACTGAAAGGAGAAAGCTGTTTCAATACATTTTCTCACTTATGTTTAGTCTGAACACGTCTTCTGACAACTCACTAGAATTACGACTTTTTTCTACACATACAATGTACAGTTCAAATTAAAAAAGCGCAATATATCCACAATCTTTTTTCTACCACAAGGAAACTCTCAGTTATTAGTAGCAAAAAAGGGTCAGTGTCCTATAATTTTGTAAGAGAAGAGACCACCCCTCAGAACTTGAGTCAAAAAAAGAAGTTGACAATGCTTCAAGAGTACTTACAGACACTGCTAATCTGCACTCTGTTCCTTTTCTCCATTTAGCAACCACTCTTCCCCCATATTATCGTATTCCCCCATGTTAAATTTCAGCAACCAAGAAAAAGGGGGACTTTACGGCACATTACTGTTTGGAAAACTATTTGAAAGTACTAGGACAGTGCTCCCTAGCATCTTCTACCCAACCCTAACATAACCAACTAAAAACACACCAAGAACTTCCCCTTTTCTTAAGCATACTGCAAAGGCTGATGCCCTGGCTTTGTTGGGGAAAGGCCATTCCCACATCTCTAAACATTACAAAACTATCTTTACAGGATTATTTAAGTTTTCCCTTCTATGCATAACTGGGGCCATCCACACTTGGCAGCTGAAGCTCCGTTTCTGGCCAGTGTAGCCCAAAGCAGTGTCAACAATGTCACAAATTAACAAATCCTCTGTACCAAATAACGCAGCCATGAAGGAGTGACTGCTTCTTTTCTCCCATAAGGTAGAAGTACACCTCAGTCATTCTGAGATGTGCAACGCACGTACACAAAATGAGTCACTCCATTGTCCAGGCCTCATTTACTGCACAGCTATATATGTGATCCAGGAGAAAGATGATGCAGTAGACTGAAGTGGCACACACTGAAATACAGTAAAAGAGAACTATCATCTTCAATATGCACCAAAATTTCACCTAAGTTATTCCCTGCACCTATGTGGTGTATTCTTCACACCACATTTTATACCCCTCTGAAGATGCTTTTAATTACTCCAGCGAAAAGATACATTACACACTTCATACATGCACTTCAACAGTTGAAAAAGGCTCTATCATTCCAAGTGCCAAAACAGTTTATTTATCCAGATTACATCATAACTGTAAAAAGAACACAAGACAGCAATTCAAACTACTGTTACTAGATTCTGATACTCAAACCTACACAGCCAGTGAGAAGTTTGAGACTAAAAGCTAACTAGCAGGCCATTTCATTTTTAGTGACTAAGGACCTCATATAATAAAAACAGAGCAACTGAGATGTACCTGCTTCTAAAAAAAAGCAAATATTTTATATAGTATTGTGATTTTTGAAAGTATGCATGAAGAAACTGATTTTAAATGTATAAAATTTCTCCAAGAAACTGAAAAATTAAAAAAAAAAGGCTGAACTATGTAATATACTAGAATTACTGGAACCCTTAGCTCTGTTATATTCAAAAATAATTTACACAAACTGCTTATACACAACAAGAGTTCACAAAGTAACATCAGACACAGAGCTAAAACTCATTAGGTTTATATTATTTTGTAAACTATAACATAAGGGGCAAACTGTGTCCAGACTGACGTTTCCTTGCCTCCATGAACTCTAGGTAAGCAAAACAAGATATTACAGACCAACTCAAACACAAATGATTTCACATGTACTTGACTGGGTTTTGACATGTTCTAACACTTTCAGAAACGAAAGCACACTGCACCTCTGACAGATTTTAGCTGGGAAGTGTGCTCCCACTGCATATTCTGAGTTGCACAAATCCTCACATTTACTTTAATGTAAACCAACTTTTCAAATAGCATTGGTAATTTTTTCCACCTCCACTTTTGAGTTTTATGTTTTCCTCTGCTTTTGGTGTTAATTTCTGGTGCTCAACATGTAAATAAAATCAAAGTTGAACATCCAACAGTTTGATAAACAAAAATGCTTTAAATCAAATCAAAGCATGCAGCACAAATAAATATTAATAGCTTCAAATTTAGCAGTCTCATTAGCAGGTAACTCTGAGACTATAAAACTGTTAATAAAACATAAGCAAGTATTTATTTTACTTTATACTTGACTTGCTCACTTGCAATCCCCAGAGCTCAAAAGCCCTTTTTTAATTCAAAGCCAATTCCCAGACTACAGTAACTTCTACTACCATTCTTTTACAAATGGATTTAAAAATATAACTAACACATTCACTTTTCTGTTTAAGATAGAAACCAGCCAGACAATAGTTAATATAATTTTGAAATTTGTATTGACATGACTGCTGATGATAAAATAAAGCAAGTTTTCCAAACAGAAGGGTCATATGTCACAAGCCCAGTGGTATGTCACAATCCCTTTCACCAAGTGTAAATTAACATATCGCAATCATGCTGTATAACTGATCAGCATATATACTGTAGGTACTAAATCTCAAGAAAGCATCAGGTCAAACAAATATCCTGGACAAATTGATTTCACACAGGTAAATCCCTGCCAACTTCCAATGGTGATCCAGCCACAATAAAAGCACTGTCAAAACAGCATTAAAACTGATCACGCAACTCCTTGGACTCGAAACTTGCTCCCTACACATTCACAAAGCACCCCAAAGAAGAGATAACACCCAAGGAAAGGCAAGATGAATGTTCCCAGTTGTTTATATACCACCTATAGGTAAAGCACTCCTCAACTTTAAAACATCAGTTCATCAAGAGCAATAACAGTCACCAGAGAACATAAAGGACAAATGTTTCACATGGCCTTCCACAAAACATGACTGAAGCTAGCATTAGACTGCTACCCAAACCACATATACCAATTAGTGAGAAATTCAATTTTCCACTCTTATTAGTATCTTAATTACAGAAACTCCAGAATACTATCCAGTTTACTCCTCCCACATTTAACAGCTTTCTTCAGAAAATCATCATCCTTTTTATTTATTCCCACTACTTCCATGCACAAATGGATTGTTTCATTTTACAACCCAGAGAATTAAATCATTTTTTTCAAGGCAAAGAGCACACCTTTTTGATACTTCTATGCCCTTCCTTGTATTGATTTTAATCACTATCTCTGATATACCCGTCTCGCCTTCTTTCCTACCTTATGTTCATAATATAACTCCTACAATCAACAGAAAGGAAGTTATGTCATCTGAAGTATCTTTATTTTGTCTGGCTAGTATGTGAAAATATGGTTCCGAAATTGCACTACATGCTAACAGTGTATTTCGTGAACACTCAAATTCTCCTAAGTTAAGAATGAAAGGGATACTGAATCCATCTACTTCTCCAGAACCAAGAATGTCAATTTAAGGTTCAAGCAATACATACACTACCTGAAACTGCTTCTTCATTAGACATGATTGAGGGCAATTTATAAATTGCTTTGCCCAAAAGCTATTCATGTGGGGCAGTTCACTTCTGAAGGACTTGACCTTCCTTAGGTACTCCTCCAAACTACTAAATACATCCCTAAGTTTTAACCAGTTAACACTTTGTCTGGCAACTGAGAAACAATTGTGCCAGTTCGTATTTCTGACTGGGATTAACTCTGACAGAAGTACACTACACTTTCTTCTTGATTCAGATGGTGATTTGAAACTTGTCTTCAGTACTGCAGGAACATGTGGAGCCAGATGGGTGCAGAACCTATATAACTGACTTCTTACAGCTCCTCCTAGAAGCAGCCTTGCTCAGAAACATAATACAGGCACATCTGACAGAGTAGCTGCTGTATCTATAGGCTAGCTGTATTATATAAGAACTAGTCCAAATCCAGCAGGACCAATACTGAATCCAAGCCAAAGAGCTTTATTAGACAAAACCTGGCTTACCAAGCAGTTAACATTGATCAGCTTCAGGTGAAAAGGCAGCTACATAGCACAGCTACAAAGTCCCCGAACAAATGTGAAGACTTAACTGTATGCACTACAAAACTTCTACGTTCTACCACTGAAATAGAATTTCTTGCATGCATTCATTAACATAACCTAAAGTTCCCTTGTCCCACATATCTTTGCATTCTCATTATTTCTCAGTCTGCTTCTATGAAGTACTGATCTAACTCGTGCAACAAATTTGAATACAAAAGTGAAATAAATAGTAAATTAACAGCCATTTGGAAGGTCTTTCCTTGTTATAACAAATAGGATAAATTCGTAAACAAACTTCAGAAATAAAAAGTAAAGCAAAGCAAACACCCACTTCTCTGTCTGCATAACACATTCTACTCCCTATATTTTTGTGTCCTGTTACAGACAGTCACTTCAACTTCGGGGGTAACTGTTTTGAAAAAAGGATGGGGGCAGGAGGGAGAGAAGAGAACACGTCTTTTACAATCACCACGCAACAATGAGAAACTGTTGTTTTGAAAAAAATCTGAAAAACTAAGTTTTAAAATAAGAAGGTGACATTAATCTAGAACCACTGTCTGCAGTTCAGTGCCTAGAAAACTCTTTTCTGTTGAGCTTACAATTCACTTCTAGGGATTTTTGGTTAATAAAACATATACTGCTGACTAAATATCAGCTGACAATGACTATTTAAAATTTTACAACTTGTAGTTACTGATGCTCAAAGTAGTTCATTTTGTATCAACAATCTGCCCCCTTATTTGCCAAGTGTACATCCTACCTTCACACCAACTGCAACATCAGTGGCAATGCTGTAAAAAAAGAAAAAAAAAAAACACAAGTCAACCAATTTATCCTCATAAAATCAACTTTTCAATGTATTGCAAAAAAAATGAGGAGTCAAAATAGCCAGCAACTTCTTAAATCAAGAAAATATGTTCAAAGAACACAGCAGGACTGAGGGGAAGCACAACAGAAACCTATAAAAGCCAGAGAGCTACCCCAGCTTACAGGGTTCTCCAAGAGAGTCCAAAGTTTCAAGTAAACAGTACCCCAAAGCAGCACTGTCAGGAAATTTATTTAGGCAAATCGGGTTTATGAAGTACATGAGATCACAGGGTGAAAATAAATTAAAAATAAGTACAGAACTTCTCTCACACACCCCTATTAACTAGACAGGTAGTTCAGCAACATAGCCTACCCTACAGATCTTCTGACAGCAGAAAGCATTTAATACATATATTTTAAATTAGCTTGGAAAAAATAATGCACTGGCAGGTACACCTGTACAAAATTTAATGAAATTTCATCAGGTACACGTATATGAAACTCTGCAACAGGTATGCTGAGGTTGTGACATCATAACTCACAGTATGTAACACAATCCCAAAAGAAACCTAAGTTCACAGAGAAAAAAAAAAAAAAAAACACCACACGAATATGTGAAAGCATTCCACAGCATAATACTCATTAATGACGAGACTTCTCAGACAGAATTTGAAACTCCCAACATTATACAGACAACTAATCATAAAAAGACTCTAAAACTCTCTCAGTTGAAAGGTTATATGCTTAAAGCATACCAAAGAGATTGCTTCTCTATTTGAAGCAGAGTACTTCAGAATATTTGCAACTTAATAGGAAATGAGGAAGACGCTGTATTTACACTGACGAAGGCTACAGCCACCAGCCTCATTTTCCAGGTCTAACAGAAAGAAGGCCTTGTGCACAGGGACTGCCCGCCCAGCTCCCGGCCAGGACCGAGGGCCCTCGCTGTCCCGCCTGCCTGACTCCTTCAAAACCTTCCCTTCTTTGGCTTTTACGGCCAGAAGGCCGTTTTCCCATGTGGGGGGGGGGGGGGGAAGCCAGAGGGCTTATTAGTCAGTTTCTGAAAACAAAAGAGCTCGACATCTGGCGCCCGTTGGTATTGCTCCTCCTCTCCAGCCAGCTCCAAAACAAACCC